>NW_007080590.1:222778-223336 GCF_000164805.1 Carlito syrichta
TGCCCAACGGCCCAGAACTTGGTGGGCCAGTCTGTGGGTGGGTGGGGGGCCCAAGTGGGGACATACCCTGCAAGTGGCCCCGACGTGGCCGAGAGCGGGCCAGCTCCAGCCCAGCTCAGTTCAGCAGGCATCAACCAGGCCATCAACCGCTTCCATCCCCATACCTGGCTCTGCCCACCAGAGGATCTGGGAATCCTCTTCCCTCTCTCTGCCGAGGGGAGCCCAGTGTCTGCTGTGTGGGTGGCTCCTGGCCAGGACCTCCCCTTGAACCTCACTTCCCTGGCCTTGACTAAGCTGCAACCCCTCGGCCCCAGCGCCCTCCACCCTCTGCTGCCAGGAGGTTTTCTAGAACGTACCCGATGGCTTTACTTCCTTGCCTCACCACCCTTGAGGTTCCTGCTGCCTTTGGGGTGAAGGGCAAGCACCTGAGCAGAGAGGGTGCCCCTGGGCAGGGCTCCGCCTGTGTCCTGAGCGCCCTCTTTTTTTTTGAGTTGGAGTCTCACTCTGTCGCCCAGACTGGAGGGCAGTGGCCGCTCCCGGCCCCCGCAGCCTCGACCT
>NW_007080591.1:0-408 GCF_000164805.1 Carlito syrichta
GAATGGTAAGGAATGGAAAGTAATGGAATGGAGTGGAATCGAATACAGTGGAATGGAATGTAATGGAGAGGAATGGAATGGAGAAAAATGGAGTGGAATGGAATGGACTGGCATGTAATGGAGTGGAATGTAATGGAATGGAGAAGAATGGAATGGAGGGGAATGGAGTGGAATGGAATGGAGAGGAATGGAATTGACTGGATTGGGTGACAATGGAATGGAATGGAAAGGAATGGAATGGAATGGAGAGGAATGGAATATAAATGATTGGCGTCAGGAGGAATGGAATGGAATGGAATGGCTTGGAATGGAATGGAAGGGAAATGAAAAGAATGGAGAGGAACGGAATGGAGTGGAATGGAATGGAGAGGATTGGAATGGAGAGGAAAGGAATGGAGAGGAATGCAA
>NW_007080592.1:0-692 GCF_000164805.1 Carlito syrichta
TCAAAAAAAAAAAAAAAAAATTAATAACTTCTGGGCCGGGCCTGGTGGCTCACACCTATGATCCTAGCAAATTGGGAGGCCAGCGTGGGAGGATCATTGGAGGCCAGGAGTTCGAGACTGGGCCACACAGTGAGACCCCAGCCTCTGCAAAAACAAGAAGGAAAGAAATGAGTCGCTCTCATCAGATGCCAAAGAAGTCTGTGTCTCAGATGAACATTTTATGATGGAAAATTCCAAACACAAAAAGGCGGAGGGACCCTACAGCAAAACCCCGTGAACCGCCCCCGAATCATCACCTTTCACCCGCCAAGAGACTCTGTCAAAGCAGATCCCAGACACGAGATAATTTCATCCATACAGCCAGGCGTGGTGGCTCACGCCTGCCACCCCAGCACTTTGGGAGCCTGAGGTGAGAGGATCGCCTGAGCCCAGGGTTCGAGACCAGCCTGGGCAACACAGCGAGACCTCGTGTCTGCATTAAGTCAAAAAATGAGCCAGGTGTGGTGGTGCATACCTGTAGTCCCAGCTGCTTGGGAGGCTGAGGTGGGAGGATCGCCTGAGCCCAGGAGGTCGAGGCTGTGGTAGCTGTGATCGTGCCCCTGCACTCCAGCCTGGGTGACAGAGGGAGACCCTGGCTCAAAAATAAAAATTAATTCATCCATATTTGCATCTTTTTTTTTTTTTTTGAGTGG
>NW_007080592.1:2073-2881 GCF_000164805.1 Carlito syrichta
CACTCCAGCCTGGGCGACAGAGTGAGACTCCAACTCAAAAACAAACAAACAAACAAACAAGAGAATTAGCCGGGCATGGGGGTGCCTGTAGTCCCGGCCATTCAGAAGGCTGAGGCGGGAGGACTGCCTGGGCCCAGGAGGTCGAGGCTGCGGTGAGCTGTGGTGGTGCCCCTGCACTCCAGCCGGGGCGACAGTCAGCCTTCGACTCAAAAAAAAAAAAAAGATGGGACCCAGTGTCTGTCTCAGGCTCTGGTCATCTGTCCACCACCCCGGTTCGCTGTCCCCAGAGCCCCCGGACGCTGCTGTTCCTGGACCTTGGCCCGTCTGTCTCACGGCCTAGGGTGCGGGAACACTGTCCTCTGTTCTTGGAAACACGGCGACTGCAGGGCTTCATTCCTGGGGGAATCCTGACCCCTGGTGGCTCCGGTCAGCACAGCCGTGGACCGGCGGGTGGGAACCGGAGTGACCCCCACCCGTGTCCTGAAGGGAGACAGAGTGCATGAAAACCCAGAGGCAGCGGGCCAGAGCCGGGCGTGGTGGCTCACGCCTGTCATCCGGGCACTTGGGGAGGTGGCAACGAGAGGGTGGCCTGAGCCCGGGGCTTCGAGACCAGCCCGGGCAACTCGGTGAGACCTCGTCTCTACAGTAAGTCAAAAACCAGCCGGGCGCGGTGGCGTGTGCGCGTGGTCCCAGGTACTCGGAAGGCCGAGGCGGGAGGGTGGCCTGAGGCCCTGTGGTCGAGGCTGCGGTGAGCTGTGTCGCACCACTGCCCTTCAGCGGGGCGACAGAGCAAGACCTTGACTCAAAA
>NW_007080593.1:0-506 GCF_000164805.1 Carlito syrichta
GGTCAGATAACTAGTGGGCTCGCTAACTTTCCATCAGGTCAGCTAATTAGTGGGCTCCCTCGCCTGCACACTGGTCAGCAAACTAGTTGGTTAGCTCACCAGCCAATAGGTCAAATAAATTGTCAGCTCGCTCACAGGCCAACAAGTCAGCTAACTGGTCAACTTCCTCACCAGTTGACTAATTAAGTTTGTTCACTGGTCAGCTCGCAATTTGGCTGACTAGCTAAGGCAGCTCACATGTTGGGTCACTCACTGGCCAACTAGTTAAGTCAGCTCACCAGTTGGTTCATTCGCTGGCTGACTAGTTAACACTACTGACCATTCGGCTCACTCACTAGCCAACGAAAGTCAGCTGACCAGTCAGATAACTCACCAGCTGACTAGTTAAATCAGCTGACCAGTCAACTCACTCGTCGGCCGAATAGTTGAGTCAGCTGGCAAGTAGACTCGCTCTCTGGCTGACTAGTTAAGTCAGCTTACCTGTGGGCTCACTCACCTGCCTACTA
>NW_007080594.1:0-604 GCF_000164805.1 Carlito syrichta
TTTTAGTGGTGCATTTAGTCCATTCACATTCAGGCTAATTATTGAAATGTGAGAGTTCATTCCTATCATAGAGTTCTTATAGAGTTGTTGTTCTTCAACTTGTTTTTTTTGGCTTTCCTTTGGTTTTGGGGTTGGTTCATGTATATTTTATTCTTTTTTCTTTACTTTTGTGAAGAATGTTGTTTTTTCCCCCCTTTACTTCTGTGCTTAGTACTTTCTTAAGTGTTTCATGTAGAGGTGGTTTGGTGGCAACATAATTTCTTAAGTATTGGATATCTGGGAAAGATATTAATTCTCCCTCACTATGATGCTTAGCTTGGCCGGGTAAGTTATTTTTGGTAAAAATTGTTTATCTTTTAGGACTTTGAAGACAGGGCTCCAAGCTCTCCTAGCCTGCAGGGTTTCTGTAGATAAATCTGCTGCTATTCTAATTGATATTCCATGATAGGTCATCTGGCCTTTTTCTCTTGCTGCCTTTATGATTTTTTCTTTATGCCTACTTTTTAAAGCCAAATTATTATGTGTCTAGGAGTTGGTCTTCTCATTTGTTGTCTTGCAGGGGTTCTCTGAATATCTTGTGTTTGAATTTTTGCATCACTGATTA
>NW_007080594.1:1164-5507 GCF_000164805.1 Carlito syrichta
TACATACCAACTATCAGGTGAGAAAGAGACACAAGGCCAGAAAGAAGTGAAAAAAGACATGTAAGAAAGATTCTCTAAAGAATACTGATAGCTTCACAGAGACAGACCAATAAAATCATGAGATAGTGTAAGTCAGAAGGGAAACAACAAAGGTGATCAAAATAAACAGTCAAAATGATAAAATCCTAAGTCAAAATAAGAGATCAGACTAAAGTCACTTCAGCTCTGATCTCTGGCCTCTCCCCTTTGTTCTTTGCAGGCAACTAGATTTACTGGCAGTTTGGGTTTGTTTTTTTAGTCTACTCCCTGGGGGTTGCTTTTGTCTGATTCAGCACTGGGGTGGGGCTTTATCTCCTGTTTAGTGATGTTACCTTTGGAACTGTGGTGGGATTTGTTGATAGGTGGGCGGGACAATGGAAGTCTCTGCCCGGAGAATTGCTGAGGCAGTTTTTGCAGATCTGTTTCTCTCTGCTTGTCTGGGCCCCCAAGCTTGGGGTCACGCACTGAGTGCCTCAGCCAGGTTGGGCCCAGAACTCCAGATCTCCAAAGCTCTAAAAGGCAGGTGGCGGGTGGCGAGAGTGGGCCCCCCACAGGGTACTTCAGCCAGGAATGGGACCGGTGTTTCTGAGGGGTGGGTGCCCAGATCCTCCCTGAGTGACCGGAAGCTTTTGCTGTGTGCTGGGCTAGAAACGATGTAGCCAGGAAGGGAGCTGAGATCCGAGACTCCCACACACGTGATGGAACAGCAGCAGCAGGGGGCCGCAATATCCGGCCTTGCATGGGACCAAAGGTCCCTGGGCCTTGGACCAGTGCTGCTGGTGGTGGGCTAGAGGATGGGGGAAGAAAAGTAAGCGTCTTTTTGGGAACTCATGTTCGAAGAATCTCACAAGTCCACCTATGCTGTCGCCATCTTGAATTGTTCCCCTGCTTTTGTTTAATGTCTGTTTTATCTGATTTTGGAAGTGACCTCTTTTTGTTTTCCATTTGCATGTTAGATCTTTCTCCATTCCTTTACCTTATGTCTGTGGGTGTTGCTAGATGTGGAATGCGTCTTCTGAAGACAGAAGAATGATAGGTCTTGTTTTTTAAAATTCATTTTGTCACTCTGTCTTTTAATTGGGGAATGCATGATATTGACATTCAAGGTTAATATTGATATGTAGGGTTTTGTCTTTGTCATAGTTTTGTTAACTAGTTGCTTTGCAATCTCAGTTACGTAGTTGCTCCACAGGGTCTGTGGGCTATGTGTTTACCTGTGGTCAAAAGTATTCTTTTGTTCCCATATTTAGAACTTAAGCATCTCTTGTTGGGCCTGTCTGATGGTGACAGATTCCCTTAGCAAGTGCTTCTCTGGGAAATACTTTTTTTCTCCTTTGTCTATGAAGACTATTTTGTCAGGCTAAGAACTATTTGTCTGGTATTTCTTTTTTATGAAAATGAATCTCAATATTTTCTGATTCTTAAGGTCTCTACTGAGAGGTTTGCTATTTTTGATTTCCTTTTATGGGTGATATGTCCCTTTTCTCTAGTTGCATTAAGAATTTTTCTTTTGCATTGATCTTGGATAGTGTGATGACTTTGTGCCTCAGAGATGGTGATCTTGTATAATATCATGCAGAAGTTTTCTGAATTAAAAAAAATTTGAATGTTGACATCTCTAGCAAGATTGGAGAAGTTTTCCTGACTTATGTCCCCAAATACATCTTCCAAGTTGCTTCCTTTCCTTCTTTCTCAATAAGTCATAGGTTTGGTCACTTTACAAAATCCATTTCTTAAAGACTTTGTTCATTTTTAAAAATAATTATTTTAAATTTATTGTCTGAGTGGATTTATTCAAAGGACATATTTTCAAGCACTAAAATTGTTTCTTCTGCTTGGTCTATTCTGCTTTAGGACTTGCAATTGTATATTTTAAGTTCCTGAAGTAAGTTCCTGTTTCAAACAAAATTAAAATTGACATTTAATTATATATAAAATTAACAAGAGAGTAATTGACATCTTTATAATATTTGATTTTGTTACCCAGGAACATTGTATTTCTCTCCATTTACTTAAATCTGAAGTAAATTCTTAATTTCAGAAACTCAGTTTTGTTCTTAGTATGGTTATGTCATCTTGGAAATATGAGATTGTTTTCCTGGCCTCTTGCTTTGGATTTCAACATTCTCTTAAATCTCATTGAGTTTTTTTGCCATCCATATTCTGAATTCTATATCTGTCATTTAGATAATTTTATTCTGGTAAGGATCCACCAGTAGGAAGCCGGTGAGATCCTTTAGAGGTGATAAAACATTATGTTCTTTGTATTGTTGAAGTCCTTGTGCTGGTTCTTTCTCATCTGATGGAGCAAATTCAGCTTGAATTTGCTATAGTGAGAAAGAGGATCTTTGAGTTTTTCTTTTCTTTTGTGGGTATAATGGTGGTGTGTGTTATGTATGGTCGATTGGCTTTGTTTCTGGGTGCTTTCAAGGGGCCACTGCTCTGTTCAGTTTCCTTGGTTGCAGATAAATTCATGTGGTGATGGAATGTTGCTTGTAATAATGCATTTTTGTTTGTTGGTTGAAATTGCAGTCCAGTAAGTGACACTCAAGAGTAAGAGGCCAGCAGGTAGATTTAAAAGAAATTTTTATTTTAAAGATGTGGGGTACAATTCAGGATTAGGAATACAAATGGTCATTGTACAGGTAAAGTTTGGGCCTTGCTTTGGTCCCCGCATCACCTGTGATCAAGTACCCTTATTGATGAGGTGTGCCCCCGTTAGCAGTTTCCCACTACCATTAATCCTTTCTTGTAGTATTATGATAATTGTTCGAGGTCTGCTTATGAGTGAGAACATTTGGTACTCAGTTCTTTGTTTCTGTGATAGGTCACTAAGAATTACAGACTCTAAATCCATCCAAGTTGCTGTGAAGTTCATAATTTTGTCCTTTTTTATGGCTGTGTAATGTTTCATTATATACAGGTACTGCATTTTTAAAATTCAGTCTACTTTCAATGGGCAGCACTGTTGGTTCCATGTTTTTGCTATTATGATTAGTGTTGCAATAGGCATGCATGTGCAGGCATCATTTTTGTAGAATGATTTGAGTTCCTCTGGATATACTCCCATAAGGGAGATTGCTGGGTCATATGGAAGGTCAATTTCTAGTTCTTTTAGAAATTATCACACTATTTTCCACAGAGGCTTTACTAGTTTACACTCTCACCAACAATGCAGAACTGTTCCCTTTCCCCTGCATCTTCTCCAGCATCTGTTGTATTTTGAGTTATTGATGATAGTCATCCTGACTGGAGTTAGGTGGTATCTCATCGTGGTTTTAATTTGCATTTCTTTGACGATTAGTGAGGCTTAGCAGTTTTTCATGTATCTGTTGGCTGCTTGTATGTCTTCTTATGAGAAGTATCTATTCATGTCTATCACCCACCCTTTAATAGGGCTGTCTGTTGTTTTTCTTTTTGGCATGTTTAAGTTCCTTGTGGATCCTAGATTTTAGGCCTTTGTCAGATACACAGTTGGCAAATTTTTTTTTTTTTTGCAAAGAAAGAAAAGTTTGTTCAAAAGTAAATTAGAGAGAGAAAGAGAAGGGAGAAAGAAGAGTTACCTCCCCAAGGTGGGGGAAGGGCCCAAAGTCAGGAAGTGTGGTGAAAACCATAGCTCAAAGAGTGCATGACCACACCAGAGTCTAGCAAGGCAATGGCCATTGACTGCTTGTGGTTGAGTCCTTTTAATCATTCCCCTTGATGGGTGAAGATCATTAAGGTGATTGGGTGGTGGTCTGCTCCACGTCATCATGAAGGGGCAGGCAAGTGCACATACTAACAGGTGATGGACAGCAGGCAGATGGGTGGGTTAGTCACATGATGATGGGGTCTATTCATGTCATGTAGGTCACAAAGGGCTGATTAGGTTAACCTTGGGGGGGGGGTTTCCTGCAAGAGACTTGTTACACATTTGCAATTCACAAATTCCTTGACCAAAGGTGGTCGTATTATCACTTTTATGACTTTGACCAGTCAAAGGGTGACCTTTGATCTTTGATGTTGACAAGGAACCTAAAAGTTTACTAGAGATGATTATGCTAAATGATGAATTGAAAGGTTGGGCTGTCCTGGTCTTGCATGTGATGGAGATTTGCTGAGGAGGATGGGATAGGCTGCTGCTTGTTCTGCAGAATGTCTGAAGGCTTTCTAATGATTATGCTGAGGCAAAAAGACTAAATTAAGAATAAGTTAAGTGTTTTCTAGGTTTCTATAGGTACCACCTTTCATTCTCACCTCTTACTATTTTAAAAATAGTCTTATTTATACCTGGGAACAGGGATGAAGTTCAGGTTTCTGTAGCT
>NW_007080595.1:0-595 GCF_000164805.1 Carlito syrichta
ATCCAGTCCTTTCCTATCCATTTCATTCCTTTCCATTGCATTCAATTCGAATCCATTCCTCTTTTCCATTCCATTCCATTATCTTTCCATTCCGCTCCACTCCATTCCATTCCTTTCCTCTACATTCCATTACATTCCAATCATTCCTTTCCATTTTTCTCCTTTCCCTTCCATTCAATTTCTCTCCATTCCCTTCCTCTCCTTTTAATTCCGTTACATATCTCTCCATTCCATTCCTCCCTATTACATTCCTCTCTATTACATTCCTTTCCATTTCCTACCTCTTGGATACATTCCATTCCATTCCTCTCCATTACATGCAATTCCTCTCCATTTCATTCCATTCCATTCCTCTCCATTCCTTTCCATTTCTCCATTCCCTTCCATCCCATTCCTCTCCATTCCAGTCCAGTCCATTCCTTTACATTCTATTCCATTCAATTTGATTCGATTCAATTCCATTCCATTCAGTTTCTCTTCATTCAATTCCCCTCCATTTCATTCCTCTCCATTCCATTCCATTCCATTTCATTCCTCTCCATTCCATTCCATTCCATTCCATTCCATTCCATTCCATTCCATTCCAATCTTCTCC
>NW_007080596.1:0-11057 GCF_000164805.1 Carlito syrichta
CTGGATGGAACTAGAGTCTATGATACTGAGTGACCTCTCACAGAAACAAAGATCTGAGTATCACATGTTCTCACTCATACAGTGGACCTTGAACACATTTCGTAATACTATAAGAAAAGGATTGACAGTGGTGGGAAACTATGGGGGGAGGGGAAGGGAGGTGAGATTAACGATAGTCAATATCTGCCTGGGGATGGGGAGACACCCCTTATCAACAAGGGTGCCTGAACAAAATGTATTTGTATACCTAACCCTTAACTGTCCCCCGCAATACCAAAATAAAAAATATTGATTAATTAAAAAAAAAAAGAAAATGTGAATAATTGTCAGAGTTCTATTATTAGTGACAGCAAACAAGAATTTTTATTAAACAGAAAAGACGATTAAAACACTGTGGTCTTAGCATTGTTATGAAGACCACGTGAATTCATAAAGGAATATTTGTTTTTGTTTTTTTTGAGTTGAAGTCTCACTCTGTCACTCAGACTGGAGTGCAGTGGCCGCTCCCAGCCACCGCAGCCTTGACCTGCTGGGCTCCAGTGATCCTTCCGCCTCAACCTTCCAAGTAGCTGGGACTACAGGTGCGTGCTACCACGCCCGTAAAGCCCTTAAGATTATGCCTGGAGTAGAGTGAGTGTTCAATAATATTACCTGCTATTATTATACTTTTATGACACTAAATTCCATTCATCTCTTTTTGTAAACATGACCTTTTACTAATATGGAGACTAAGGAAAATTGTTTTCTTTTGCCTACTCTAATAACCTATGTGCATAAAATAAAAATTAAAAAAAAACTTTGCTATAAGAAAATGGGGATTGTTGAAAGATGTGGAATCAAAGTCTTGTCATAAAAAATGGGCAATTATTGCATGAGAGAGGCATGCCCGTTATTGGGTAGAAGATTTACAATTAAAAAAAAATAAAGAATGAATCTTGAATTTTTATTTATTCTTTTTTACTTAAATGGGATTCCTAAAAGGCTTAAACCACTGGCATGGTGGCTCATACCTGAAATATCCCAGCATTGTGGGAAGTTGAAGTGAGACGATTGCTTGAGTCCTGGGGTTGGAGACCAGCCTGGGAAATATGGCGGGTCTTGGTCTCTACAATAAGTAAAACAAAATTTAGTGGGCGTGGTGGTTAGCATCTGTAGTTCCAGCTTCTTAGAAGGCTGAGGCAGAAGGATCACGTGAGCCCAGCAGGTCTAGGCTGCAGTGGCTGGTGATCATGCTACTGCACACCCACAACCTGAACAACAGAGTGAGATCCCCTGACTCAAAAAGAAAAAAGAAAAAAGTAAACAAGAAAACAAGGTTTAACCAAGAATGTCAAAGAAAAAGGAAAGTAGAAATGACAACAAAATTTTGGAAGCTAGAAACAAAGTCAGTTGATGTAGGTGAGAGGTAGGGTAGGGGAGATTCACAGCAAGTTGGTTCACACTACAGAATGCCAGAAAGCACAAGAATCAGAAGCACTAATAATTTTCGAAAGTGAGGATACAGATGACAGCTGAAAATAGTTATTTGGAAGTCAATCTCAGATGCACTTGATGTACTTTAATGTATATTGAAATAAGATTTATACCTAAGTCTGAGAGTTTGAGGATGAATATATAAAAATAATTATATGCAATAATGAGAAAATTAATACCTCTAAGGCAAGCAAAATAGTATAAAAGGCAGTAGTGAATACTAATATTGATATTATCAACACAGTATAATGAGGAATAAGGTATAACAATTTTGTATGTAGGGAAGGGTGAGGTAAAGATGGCACAGTTCTCATTTTTCCTATTAGGAAGTCAGTAGATAATACCTAAAATGGAAAAGAGGAGAAACAGCCCAATACGCATGTTATTTAGAAACATAAGAGGAGACTCCAGAAGCAGCAGCCATAGTAGCTGTAAGTGGTTATCTCTGGGGAATGGGGGATCAGTTTGGGCGTAGAAAGGCAACAGCTGCATTTTATTGTAAAATGCAATTATTGTGTTCGATCTTTCTGAAACTATATGTATGTATATCATCGTTAAGTATAAAAATTGCCTTAAAAGAGAGAAAGAATACCCTTGCTTAGTAGAAGTGAATGTTTTTATAACAAAGTACAATTAAAAGAGGTGTTAACAAGTATCCAAATTAAGGTGACATAAATAAGGCTTGTAGTGGTGGGATGCACTGGGGAATGCAGGCATATGTCAGAGGGCAGACAGGAGGAAAATTGGAGAAAAGGGTTTCAACAAAGGTATTTAACATATTGCTGCTCCTTTATTGCTTTCTGCTTAAAGTAGCTTTAACATACTCTCTGCTCTTGACAACCAGCCTGCTGATACTGGGGAATGCAATAAAGCAGTCTAGTCCAATGAGTCTGGTCATATATCACATTAAATCCCTTGGCATGTTGAGTTGGTCACAGCTTGTGCAGTTGCTATTTCCTGTAAAATTATTGGCAGTGATATATGTAGATATATTTTCAACCATGCCCAAGAGTAACATTTTTATTGTTTTACAAAACAGATAGCTTATCAGATAATCAGAGAGTTGGAAGTGACATTACAGGTTATCTAGTCTTGCCCTTTGTTTGATTCTGGAATTTTTTGTACAATATCCCTATTTAGAGAAGAATGCTTCCAAATATCTTAAACATTTTCCCCCAGTGACTGTGTGGGGACACCTTGGGTCAATATTGCCCAGGGTTGAAGTGGATATGAGCAGGGTGACCAACGACTTGAAGGCAGTGCCATGACCCTTCTTGGAAAGATTGACGGTGACATGGTATTGTGGGTGGAAAGATAGAAACCATGCATCTAGTAACCCAAATCGTGTATCTTTGATCATAGTGCACTTCAGAACTGCAGCTATTTTTACTTCTTGAGATTGCTTTACTTGACCAAATACAATGTTTGGCCCATGGCCCATGGCTGTTTGTGGATAGATCAGGGACTTGAGTTTCAGCAATGAGAAGTAATTAAGACCTTGTCAGGCTGCCAGTGGCCTCTCAAATAGTCGTCCAGTCCTATTCAAGTAGATGTATACAATTCTGTTCTTTAATTGCTAGAAAACAAGGGAATTTTAAACATAGTGAATGACATCTGATTTTGCTTGAGGTGACTGTGTAACACCTGGAAATTCTTTTACCATAGCCTTTTCTGACTTGAGAGTTAGTTTAGAGAAGACTCGCCCAAGGATGACGTTTGTGGGAGTGGCTATTTTCACACATGTAGATTGCAGCAGTGCTGGCAGAAGTGGCCACTTTAAACACAGGGTTGGGGTGAAATGTGTGTGATTTCTATCGTTTGTCATTTATTTGTGTTGGGACTATTTCAGATCTTCTCTTCTATTTTGAAATATACACTATATTGTTGACTATAGTCACCCTACTATGCCATCAAATACTAGAACTTATTCTGTTTGCACCCATTATCCAAGATTTTTCATCCTTGCTTATCCTGTTCAGCTTCTGATAACCATCATTCTACTTTTTATATCCATGAGATCAAATTTTTAGTTCTCATTTATGAGTGGAAACGTGTGATAATTTTCTGTGCCTGGCTTATTTCACTTAACATAATGACCTCCAGTTCCATCCAGTTGCTGCAAATGACAGGATTTTATCTTCCTATGGTGAAATTGTGTTTCATTATGCATATATAGCACATTTTCTTTATGCATTCATTTGTTGATGGATACTTAAGTTGGTTTCATATCTTGGCTGTTGTGAATAATGCTACAATAAACATGGGGATGTAGGTATACCTTTGATATTCTGATTTTCTTTCCTTGGATAAATACACAGTAGTGAGATTGCTGGATCATGTGATAGGTCTAATTTTAGTTTTTAAGAAATCTCCATAATAATTTGCATAATGGCTGTGCAAATTTACATTTTTATCAAGAGTGTATAAGTTCCCTTTTAAAAAATATCCTTTGTTACTACTTCAGGTCATACCATCATCTCTCACCAAAACCATTGATATTGCCTCTTATCCAGCCACTTTGGGTTGTTTTTTCTTGTTTTCTCTCTTCTTCAATCAAACACTCATAGAGTATCCTAAGTTATAAGCTGATAGTTGGCATAAAAATGATTCTTTGCTAAAAATCCTCCTTTTCATTTCTGAATATATTTTAAATTATGTAAAATGACTCTCATGTGACATCTACCATGTTTAGTTTCTGCTATGTGACATTACACACATACATGCTTTCTTATGTCTCTGGGTCTTCACACATTTCAACACTGTTTGAATTGATGTTACCACCTTATTTTTTGGAAGCCATCTTAGAATATTTGCAAGATTAGTTATGTAACTCCTCCTTTAGTATACTTCTCTACTAATATTCAACCATATATATATTTTGTGTGACCTGAAAGCTAGTAATAACATCTAGTAATAATAAGTTCTGGTTGCGCTTTAACTATCAGTTGACTGAACGTAGATCTTTTAAAATCTTAATTTCTTTACACCTTCTTTTATTATTCAAAGGGAATAAAACACTTACCATGGTCAGTTGCATAAAACTATCCTTTCCATTTCTGAATGGAAACACTGACCATAGTGTTTCTGCCATAGTCAGTATTTTATCTCATTTTTCTTACAATGCTTGAATTACTTCTGGTAATTTGCATTTTCCCCAAAGATTGTGCATTTTTGTCAGTGAAAGCTTCTCTTATCTCTCTATTTAGAATTATATCTCCCTTTTCCTTTTTCCTCTTTTATTTTTCTTTGCAGCTCTCATTACCATCTAATGAATTATGTGTTTTTCTTATTTTGTTCATTTTCCTCTTCCCTCACCAGTGTGACGCCTTTTAATGAAGATATATTTGTCTGTTTTTATATTTGCTTGTTTGTTCTTTGAGACAGGGTTTCACTCCATGCCCAGGATGGAGTGCAGTGGCATGATCATATCTCACTGTAACCTCAAACTTGTGAGCACAAGTGATCTTCCCACCTTGACCTGCCAGAGTGCTGAGATTACAGGTATGAGCCACTGTGCCCAGCCAGTTTGTCTGTTTTACAAACTGTGCCAAAAACAGTGCCAGACACACACAATAAGTACTCAATTAGTTCTTTATCATACATTCAGTTTTATTGCATTGCATTCAGAAAATGTGTGCTCTATAGTTCCAACATAAAATATTTATTAATATTTTGCAGCATATATGGTTTGAGGATATTTAAAATAGACATTCTCTGTAAAGTTTAAGAGATATATACATATATTTAACAATTATTGACAGCTCATATATGTATATACATATGTCGTCAATGATCTGCCAATAATTGCTAAATATGTCATTAGAATTATATTTCTCTTAATTAAGCCCAACATTAAATAGTTTTTAAATTATTTTTGTTCACACACAGATATACTTATATATTCACAAAAATTAGTTCATGCACACTATTTCATAACGTGCTTTTGTCCACTAACAAATTATGATAAAAATGTCTTTACCAATAAAATTGTCTATTTATATGTGGATTAATGGTAATATAAATGTCCATTGTGTAGATGTAATATATTTTAAATCATCTATTTTTAATTAGTTTCTTCATTTTTTGCTCTAATAAATAACTTTTTGATGAATATTCATGTACATATATTCTTGAGCAAATGAATGATCATTTATAAAGGTAAATTTCTAGATGCAGAATTACTCATTAAAATTACAAGCATTTTAATGTCGCTTTATACACATTGCTAAATTGCCTTTCAGAGAAGTTCAAGCAATTTCAACACTCATTGGTGATTAATTAACTTGTATGTTTCCCCATATTATTGCCAAAACTGTTCAATCATCAGTTTTTTAATCTTTGTTTGCTAGATAAATTGTGGGGATGGGGACAAAAATAGATAAATTGTGTTATTGTTTGAATTAGTGTTTCTTTCATTTCTAGTAAAATAAAACTATATTTTGGTCATGTTCTTGATCATTTAAACAATTAAATAGTTGTTTCATTATTAATACACAGGGATGCTTTGTTATTATAGGATTTAAATTTTGCTTTATATGTTCTAAATATTGTTTTCGGTCTTTTTCATACATTTTTTTCATTGTATGCATTTTTGGCATTGAAAATTTTTGTAACTGTTTAATTTTATTTAGATTTATTGATGTATAATTGAAAAATAAAAACTGGTTATATTTGTGAGGAACAATGTAATTTTTTTATGGATGTATATGTTGTGAAATGATTACCACAGTCAAGCTAATTAATATAAACATCACCTAGCCGGGCTCGGTGGCTCAGCCTGTAATCCCGCACCCTTGGGAGGCTGAGGTGAGTGGATTGCCTGAGCCCGTGGGTTCGAGACCCGCCTGGGCAGGCGAGACCTAATCTCTACAATAAATCAAAAAATTAGCCCGGCGTGGTAGCGTGCGCCTGTAATTCCGGCTACTCGGGAGGCTGAGGCAGAAGGATCGCCGGAGCCCAGCAGGTAGAGGCTGCGGTGGCCGGGAGCGGCCACTGCACTCCAGTCTGGGCGACCGAGTGAGACTCCAACTCAAAAAATAAATAAATAAATAAACATCACCTTACAAAAGTTATCTTTTGTGTGTAGGGAGGTTATAACATTTAAGATTTATATTCTAGCAATTTTCTAAGTTTATAATGTTATTATTAACTATAATCATCATGCATGAATAGTTTTTAAATATACACTTTGGTTTTGTCATTCAGGACACAGCTTCATGATTATTGAATTTTCACTTTGAATTATATGTTTAAGAAATGTTTTTCACCTTCATTTACTTTCATTTTAAATTCAACTTTGTAATGATATTTATATTGTAACTCACACCTACATTCTTTTTACTTGTGCTAGGCTGATGAAGGTTTGCACATGCTCTAACTTTTATTTTATATTTTGTGCATTATTTGTGTCATGTACATCAGTCATGAGAGTATATAGAGGGCTTCTTTTCTTAATTAAGAGATTCAAACTTTTAATACAGAAGTTTAACTCATTCATATTTATGGTTTCAAAATATTTTGAAACGTGTAAACATTCACAATGCCATCTTCCTTTATACATTTGTCTTATATCTTATGTGTTTGCTTTCAGTTTCTAATGTTTATGTCCTTAACACGTACTTTTTGTTTATTGTTATATGTTTCATTGATTTTTTAAATTCTTTTTGTCTTGAACTTCAAATATTTAAAACTCTTATTAATTAATTCTTTAAGCCGGGCTCGGTGGCTCAGCCTGTAATCCCGCGCCTTTGGGAGGCTGAGGTGAGTGGATTGCCTGAGCCCACGGGTTCAAGACCCTCCTGGGCAGTGAGACCTCATCTCTACAATAAATTAAAAAATCAGCCGGGCGTGGTAGCGCATGCCTGGAATTCCTGCTACTTGGAAGGCTGAGGCGGGAAGGATCACCGGAGCCCAGCAGGTGGAGGCTGCGGTGGCCGGGAGTGGCCACTGCACTCCAGTCTGGGCGACAGAGTGAGACTCCAACTCAAAAAAAAAAAAAAAATAATAATTCTTTATTAATTGTAGGAGTTGAAGCAATAGGTACTTTTTTCATTCCTGTGAAATACATAATCTTGTACAATATTTATGCCTATATCTATTAATTTGGGGATTTTATTAATGTAACCAACAGCTTTATATTATACAAGAAATGTCTTATTAAAATAAAATGCTAATATACTATGTCTTCTGTATTTTCATGATATAAGTTAATTGTAATCATTTTATAAAATTATGGGTTCCATTAATTTATTTAGTCCCAGTATCTACTTTATTCTTGTTAGGTGGTCACTTCTTCATTATGCATTCTTAATTTTGATATTTTATTTTTGACTGGAAACTTGAGTACTTTTCTTAAGAATTAATGTATTTGGCACATTTTTTTGAGTTGTGTATTTAAGAAGATTTTCTGTTGATTTCATTCATAAATAGTAATAAACTGAGTAGATACTGCATTTTGTGTTACAAAATGTGACTCAAAAATTCTGTGGGCCTGAAATTTTATGCAACAGTTAAAAGAATGATACAAGTCTATATGGTCTAAATGGTAAAACAAACTGCTAATCTATATCTGTATGTTTTATTTTAAATGATGCTAAAAAGTATATATAGAATAAGAGAAGTTGCGATTATTTTAAACTGTTCAGAACAGTGCTTAGTACAAAGTAAGTGCTACAGAAGCATTTATTGAAGTATGAATTCTATTTATCAAAACATCTTACACATGCGTATTTGCAATGTTTAAAGAGGGATACACAACTAATTGCTAATATTACTTACCTTCACATCAGGAACTAGGGGACCAGATAGTGATGGAGGGAATCAACTTTTCA
This sequence comes from Carlito syrichta, assembly GCF_000164805.1. Lineage (NCBI taxonomy): Eukaryota > Metazoa > Chordata > Mammalia > Primates > Tarsiidae > Carlito > Carlito syrichta. Next base: position 8,304 of record NW_007080596.1, read on the forward strand.
GTTTATCCCTCAAAGCAAGCTGTGAAATTTTAAAATGTGTATATATTTCTTACATTGAGAATATTTTAAGAAAATATTTTAAAAATGTTTTTAAAGTTCATATTCTAGAAAATAATTATAAAGCCAACTTTATCCCCCTGTATTGATTTGATTTTCTCCTCTTTAATCTCTACAAATTTCCCCAAATTTTGAAAATTTTATAAGGCCATATTATACCTGATTATTTTTAAAAATTGTTGTTATTGTTTTTTTGCCCAGACTTGTCTCCCACTCCTGGGCTCAGTTGGCCCTCCAGCCTCAGTCTCTGGGGTAGCTGGTGCAACAGGCAAACACCACTATACTCAGCTAGTTTTTAAACATTTTGCTATAACATACTAAAGTCTTTCATCTCATAAGCTCAAATTTTTTTTCAGTTTAAGAGGGTTTTTCTCCTTTTTAATTTTATAATTGATCACTGTTTGCATTCCATTTTCTCTCACACACACATTTGATAGTTTAGAATACCATTCCATGTCCACCAGAACTGTTCCTTTCTTTTCTCAAGAGTTTCATTCCTTTCATCTCTTCTACTGCATTCTGGATAAGCTGTCCAGTTGTGTACCACACAGTACTGAAGCTGTGCTTCGCAACATCAGATCTTCCTTCAGGTGCGATAAATGTAAATTATTCATGGTTGACTTCATTTCCTTTTTCTGTCATTTCGTATAGTTCTTTTATTTTGCCTTTTTTGCCTGTGAATTCACTCAATATGGCTCCCCACTCTAACTTCCAGAGATTGTACTTTACTGATGGCAATAAATAGATGTTCTGAAGTATTCTATTACATTCTGTAGAAATATTGATCTTCTCCCAAAAAAGAGGATCCTTGTTTCTTTTGTGTGATAGTTTAAAAAGACCAGGTTACATTTTAGTTATTCAATATTAAGCCATGTGTTCTGGTTGACATTTGCAAATAGATTTTTTTTTTGAGTTCCATTTGTACCTCACTTCTCCAGCGGCATACCTGGATTCTGACAGATTACTTTCCCCAGGAATAGATATGTTTAGTTCATAGCCTAATTCTTTGGACTTTTCAGACATTTATTTAGTTCCATCCTCCTGGGCTGAGAATTTCCTTCTTTGCGTGTCAAATTCTTTGTTTTCGCTACAGTAGCAAGGGAAGAATCCATTTGTTCTTTGTTCATAGTAGAGAATATGAAAGACTATAACTCCCAGCACCCACTGTTCAGGGGATACTTTGAATTTCCAACCTTTCCTAAGTGACTTTTCTGTATAGAACCATTCTCAAACCAAGGCAAAAATGTCTTTATTACTCTCTACAATGAACCATTCTCATTGCGACATTTTTATTTTGCCAGTTTTCACATATCCTCTACCTGACCTTAGTTTTGCTAAAATGTATTTTTATCGGTAGAGAGAATGTTATGTTTACTTTTATGTCAAAACTAGGTAATTCTTTGTTTTCTTTTAAGGCATGTTTACTGCACTACGTGCTACTATCAAGACCATTGTTACATCTTTTCCTGTTTATCACTGTTTTTCTGAAATATATTTTTGGAAATAAAAAAAAATGATATTAGGATAAAATATAGCTGAAATATACAAAAAACCTTAATTTTGAAATAAAAAGTTTTTTTAAGTACTGAATGTCTTTCTGGACAAATAAAATAGTGTACATTATTTCATCAAAGAGATTAATCAAGTTAGATATGTGATTTTCATATTTCAATATATATATAAGAAATGATTAGGCTATCTGAGGTTTCTTACAGAATAATCTGGGGTGTAGAAGGCATGGAGGAGAGCTGAAACAAGTTCAGTCCTGTTGATAGTTCTTCAAGTTTATTTCATTGACTATATTTTTCTACATGATTAAATCTTTCCACCTCAAAAAAAGTTTAAAAGAAATATTAAGAAATATATCTCAAATTACCATTAAAATGAAGTTGAGGTTCTAAATAAAAGCATTCATATTTCTCTTTTAGGTAGAAATGCTTATCTTGCTTTAAAAGCCACAGATTTTACTCTTTTAAAATATTTTTGATGCTTTCCAGGCACAAAACTTCCAAGATTTTTGAGTCTTGAGACACAAATATACATGGAATTTGTAATTTCAGAATAAATGTGGAAAGATGCACTGGGAAGCCTGGGGTGGAAAGTTGGGGTGTAAAATTGGGGTAAAGTTGGTGTAAAGTTGGGGTACTGGAAGCGATGAGCTGGGATTATATTGGTTGGCCTGGCAGATAAGCAGCTGATAATCCCTGAGCCTCTACTCTGCCCAGGTGTGGTTCTAAACACATTGTATTTATTAATCTGTCGTTTTCTCAAGATTCCAGTGAGGCATATACTATTATCACTGCCATTTTATATATGATGACACTAACACACAGAATGTTTCAATGATGGGCATAATTTGGATCAAACAATCTGGACTGAAACCTTTGTTCGTAGGTATGACTCAGTTCTGCCTCTCTCAGATCAACAGCAATAGCGACATGCAGTTTGTATTTGCTGTTCAGCATATCATATTTTCCAATACATTTTCTTGTGTCAGAGCTAGGGATGAACACTGTGGCTAAATTAATAACTTTATGTCCACTCCCCTTACTTTTGTCTTTTAGCAGATAATGTGCATGTTTTGTATACAAACTTTTTCCCTTTCTCGAAAACTATAAATCATAAAATTTTTTCTAAATATTGTTGTATAGGCTTAAATCATCTTTTTTCATTGCCAGTTTTTTTTTCTTGATGATA
>NW_007080597.1:0-959 GCF_000164805.1 Carlito syrichta
TTCTCGTAGATGGCTTTTACTACTTTGATGTATGTTCCCTGTATGCCTAGATGTTCAAGGGTTTTTATCAAGAGGGGGTGCTGGATTTTATCAAAAGCTTTTTCTGTATGTAATGATATAATCATGTGGTTTTTGTTTTGACATCTGTTGATGTATTTAATTCCATTTATGGTTTGATGAATGTTGAACCAGCCTTGAGTCCCATGGATGAAGCCTACTTGGTCATAATGGATGATTTTTGAGATGTGTTGTTGAATCTGGTTTGCTAGGATCTTGTTGAGAATTTTAACGTCTATGTTCATCAAAGATATTGGCCTGTAGTTCTCTTTTTTTGTTGGATCTTTACCTAGCTTGGGTATCAGTGTGATGTTAGCTTTATAAAATAATTGGGGATGGTTCCATCTTTCTCAATTGCCTGAAATAGCTTCAGTAGGATTGGAATCAGTTCCTCCTTAAATGTCTTGTAGAATTCTGCTGGTCCAGGGTTTTTTTTGTAGGTAGTTTTCTTATTACATAGTCAATTTCCTTGATTGTTATTCGTCTATTTAGGGTCACTAGCCTCTCCCCTCTGTTTTTGTTGCAGGCAGGCAGTTAGCTTGTTGCCTGGGAGATCTGTAACACTGGTCTCTATTCAGTGTAGAAGAGGGGCTTTGTTTCCTGTTTAATGACATCACTGTGGGAACTGAGGTGGAGGCTCTGATAGGTGGGGGGGCGATTTGATGTAAATAAACCTTGAAAATGGCAGAGGTGGTAGTTTTACTTTCACTTTTAGGTATGTCCTGTGGGTCTCTAGGTGGGACCAGCTGCACAGCTGGGTGCTGCATCCAGGGTGCCACCAGCAGGCTGGAGTGGGGGACAGGGTCGGGCATTTCCTACTCTGGAGCTATAAGCCTGTGATTGGCACCTTACACCAGCTTGGGGTTCTGCCCCCTTACACAGGCTTCTGGTCATACACTGAG
>NW_007080598.1:0-512 GCF_000164805.1 Carlito syrichta
TTCCGCCTCAGCCTTCCAAGTAGCTGCAACTACAGGCGCGTGCTACCACGCCCGGCTAATTTTTTATTTATTGTAGAGACGAGGTCTTGCCAAGTTGCCCGGGCAGGTCTCGGGCAATCCACTCGCCTCGGCATCCCAAAGTACTGGGATTACAGACTGAGCCACCAAGCTCAGTCCCCAATGATTGTTAAATGAAAAAAAAAAAATTAACTGCTTAGAGGAGACTGGTGGATCAGCCATAGAAATTCAAGCTAGACAGTATTTAAGAAAGCAGAAATGCCTCAACAAACTAAATATTTACAGACTGCCTGACTAGCCTATGAGCTATGTTCTGTGTGTATCCGTAGACTCTAAATATAATCTTTGCCACTGTTGTATTTCAGCTTATTTAAAAAAAAAAAAAAAATTGAGCAGGGCTCGGTGGCTCAGCTTGTAATCCTGTGCTTTGGGAGGCTGAGGTGAGTGGATTGCCTGAGCCCGCGGGTTCGAGACCCACCTGGCAACTTGGCGAG
>NW_007080599.1:0-554 GCF_000164805.1 Carlito syrichta
GGCTGAGCAGGGCCAAGGAGCTGCTGGACTCAAGCGGCACAGACTGGAGCTGGAAGGAGGCAGCGCCCTCGCCTCTGCACCCTCCAGAAGCCACAAGGCATCCCCCAGGGCACCCTGTTCACCCTGGCCCTGACCGCCCAAGCCCCCAGCAGCGGCCAGCTCCGCCTCAGCATATCGGGTCCTTCTGTGAGGGAGGGTGCAGCACAGGCAGAGACGCCCCACGGATGAGTCACCACACGGTCCTGATAAGGTCTGCACTGCTGTGAGCCCACGGGCTCTGTCTGTGTCAAGTGTCCCTGTGTCTCCCCTCTGGTCTCTCCTTCCCTCCTCACAACACCCAGCGAACTCGGCGTCATTCTGCTTTTCAGATGAGAGAATGATCGCCTCCAGACGCTGCAGGCCCGAGATGCTGGGAGGTAAGTGGCCCGGGGGGTGTCCCAGCCAGGCCTGTCGGCTCCAAACCTGGTGTGAGTCTGTGGCCCTCACGCACTTGGCCCTGCTCCACCCGTCTGTGTGTCTGTCTGTCTGTCTGGTGGCTGTTTGTCCTCTGGATT
>NW_007080600.1:0-516 GCF_000164805.1 Carlito syrichta
CCTGATCTCAAGCCAGACAAAGTGGGGACCAACGAGAGGCCCAACCTTCACCTGTGTGGTGACCACTTGTATGACTGATCCTGAGTTGTAACCTGCATCTTCAAAATAAAGGCAAACAAGAATAAAATTGTAAATAATAATAAGAATGATTCATTGGCACCGGCAAAAACAAACCAAAAAACCAACCAGCTCCTTTATTGGTGTTCTGTCTGCTGCTCCCTTCAGCATACTCAATAAGCTTGTTTTTCTACTCTTAAAAAAAAGCCAAAAAAAACTGATTAAAGTGGCACAGTACATTTAAAACGCCTCACTTTGATGCTGGATAGATTAAAAAACGAGAAGGATGAGCTCGCAAAAGGCTCAAGGGAAGATGGCAGGAAGTTTGCAGAACGGGGTCTTTTCTTCCCTAAGTCAGTCCGCCAAAACCGGAGGCTGGGAGCAAAAGCGGGAGCCGCGCGCCCAACGTGGGGCTCGAACCCACGACCCTGAGATTAAGAGTCTCATGCTCTACCGACT
>NW_007080601.1:0-605 GCF_000164805.1 Carlito syrichta
CCGCCTCTCAGATGGCCCAGCTGCCGTGGGCCATCACCACGCTCCCTGCTCCTTGGCGCCCGCCACCAATGGGCTCAGGAGGCTGGCGCAGGAAAGAGCCCCCACATCCGGCCGCCTCCCCACCCCTCTCTCGGCCTCATTGTCTTTGACCGGGGCCTCACCCAGCCCCCATCCCGGGGGTCCCTGCTTTCAGCCCACCCTCCAAGACGGCCCCCAAAGGGGCTTCCTGAAAGGCAAACCTGGACGCTCACTCTTGTGCTTTGCTGATCTGTCTCATTATTTATTTACGAGGGGGGACCCAAACCACCCAGCCTTATGTGTTAAAAATGGTGGATGAATTCTTGCATGTCTAAACTTCAGTCACCTCCAAAGGACTCTCCCCTGGGTGGCTTGCACCCATCAGAATGCTTTTTCCACCGCTGAAAACGGTTTTTGAACTCGTCCATGTCGATGCCTTTTCGAGCTTCTGCCGTTTTTTGTTTCACCTCTTCCGCGTCGGTAAAACGTTTCCCTTGGAGGACATCTTTCTTTTTTTTTAATTATAAAGATGTGGGGTACAATTCAGGGTTAGATATACAAACATTGATCATGCAGGTACCCCTGTT
>NW_007080602.1:0-406 GCF_000164805.1 Carlito syrichta
GCACTCCAGCCTGGGTGATGGAGTGAGACGCCAACTCAAAAAAAAAAAAAATTGCACACTCACTATGTCTTTGCTGAACTGTTGATACTTCTAATGCAATTCAAGCTCCTATAAAGGAGTCAGGCTTTTCTGTAGCTTCCTACCCAGACTTAGCACAATTCTGGGCACCTGCAAGCATTCACTGCATGCTGAGTGAATGAATGACTGTCATAGCTCTGCTTGTGGTGGGGGAGGCAAATAGCTAACAAGGCAAACACAGCAGGTGAGGTGGTGTGACCACAAGGAAAAGAATTCAGCAGAGGAGGAAGGGGTGGCACCCGTAGAAGGGGTGGCGCCTATAACAGGACAGTGAAGAGAGGCTCCAGGGAATCACACGCAGGTGAGAGGCCAGAGTGATGACTCAGAA
>NW_007080603.1:0-577 GCF_000164805.1 Carlito syrichta
CCTGGCTAGCTAGTGATGTCAGTGAGTTAAGTCACCTGGCTAGCCAACTGGGTAGCTGGTTAGGTCAGCTAGTTTAGTCAGCTGTCTAGCCAGCTGGCTAGGTAGGTAACTAGCTAGATAAGTCAGCTTGCAAGCCAGCAGTCTAACTGTTCAATTCAGGTAGTTAAGTCAGCAAGCTTTCCTGCTGGTTAGGTAGGCAGCTAGCTAGTTAGTGAGCTGGCTAGGCAGCTTGCTAGCTTAAATAAGCTAGGTAGTTCAGTTGGCTAGCCAAGTGGCTAGATAGGTAGACAGCTATTTAAGGCAGCTGTCTACCCAGCTGACTTGCTGTATAAGTCAGCTTGTTAAGTCTCCTGGCAACCAGCTGTCTTGCTAGTTAAGTCAGCTCATTAAGTCAGTTGGCAATCCAACTGGGTTAGCTGGTAAAAAGTTAGTTAAGTTAGATGGCTAGTCAATAGGCTAACTAGTTATTTTAGTTAGTTAAGTCAGCTGGCTATGTAGGAAGCTAGCTATATAAGTCTGCTAGTCATGTCAGCTAGTTAGCTAGTTAAGTCAGCTATTTAAGTCAGCTGACTAGCTA
>NW_007080604.1:0-935 GCF_000164805.1 Carlito syrichta
CGGGGCAAAGGGTGGAGGGAAGTCTGAGTCAGCAGCCCCTGATTGGCTCGTGTCCTCTCGTCGCGTCTCCCGATTGGCCAATTTGCAGCGGGAGATGTTGTGAGGCGCGGCGGGGCGGAGCAAGCCGCCCGGGGTCGGTGACAAGGCCCGGGAGCTGGGTGGGGAGGGGCGGCGGTTGTGCTCGGGCCCCGGAGCCCCTGTGACCTGGAGCGTGGCGGGGCGCTGCCGCCTCTCCTGGATTCCGCTAGCCGCACGGAATTAGCTCGGCCGCGCCGCCGTTTGAAAAAAGAGAAAGGACTGAATGAACAGCGCTTCGCTAACTCCCCCCTTCCCACCCCGGGAAGATACTTTGCTGTGGGGCGTGAGCGGACACTCCCTTATCTGGAAGTCCCACGGCTCGTCGCCGCTTCGTTCCCTTCCTGCTGCAAAAAAGGTGCCACAGTTCACCAAGCCGTGTCCCCGCAGCTGGGACCTTTGATCCCTCGGTTCTGCAGATCTCGCTCTGTGATTGTCCCCCTCTCCGCCCGTGGCTCCGGCCCCCAGTCCCTCTTTCCCGGGAGAAAGCTCGTTCCTGGCGGCTCTCGCCCGGCGCTCGAGAGACTGGGGCAGACGGCGGGGCCCTGTGTGTGCCGGGTTTCGGGGTGCTGGGGGGTGCGCTGGGAGGTCTCCAGACACACTGGGAGGGGGCTGGCCAGCACCCCCGTCGCCCCCGGCTAATCCCCCTTCTCCAGCGTCGGTCCCGGGACCGTATTATTCAAGACAGAAAATATTCAGCCCCAGAGCCTCCCCTGGGGAGGGGAGGGGAAGGAGGTGGGGTGGGAGGAGGTGGATCCAGGGAGGAAGAAGCGAGAAATCCGCCCCCGGGAAACAGCTCCGCGCGGCAGCGGAGCCAGGCGCTTCTGTCACTGGGCGATCGCGGGCGCCGTAGCGGGGCC
>NW_007080604.1:1533-77726 GCF_000164805.1 Carlito syrichta
GGGGGGTTTGCTTTTTCCGATTTCCCCCCCAGGCGGCCGCAGGGAAAGGGAGACCCGGCGTCCAGTCGTGGTCAGGGGAGGCGCCGCGACCTCCAAGTTGCTCGGGCTGCGGCTCCATGGAGGTGGCTCCGGAATAATGCCCCGGAGCGGGAGCGGCACCCGCGTCCCACCCGCGGCCGCGCACGCCTCCCCGCCCGGCCGTCCCCGCCCAGCCCCGCCGCGGGCCAAGGAAAACAGCCGCCTCCTCGGGGACGCCGGCCGGGGCGGCGGGGCGCGCGCCAGAGTCCCCCGGCGGCCGGGCAGCCCTCGCCGAGGCTGGCTTTGTGTTTGCGACTTTTGGGGGATGGAGGGGGCTTGAGAAGTCTGACCCCATTTCAGCCCCGTGGGGGGGAAAACTTCCCCGAAGTGTCCCCGTCTGGGTGATGCAGGAGGGCAGACACGCTCCCTGTGACATGAATCAAAATGCATCAAAAATACGTGAATTAAAATGCACTTGAACGGGGACTGTTTCTTCCTGAAGGCTGCACAGGAGCCGGCCGTTTTTGACGCAGCCTCTGGGCAGTTCTGAGGTTTCTCATCCCCCCCCCCTTTCGGATTTATAGGCGCTCCCTCGTTTTGTTTTTATTTTATCTTTTTGTACGGGAGGACTATTCCATCTCTCATTTGTGTGGTTCACCGGCATGGGCCGAACGGTCCTTCCGAGCGTCGGAAACGCGAACTCGGGGTAGCCATGTGGGCCGGGCGGTGATCGGCGCCGGGAGAAAGTTCATGCCCTTTCACTTCTCCCTCCTCTAGGAAGGATCTCTCCGGGAGCTGCCGCTCCAGCCTTCTCGACTCACTCGGACGCCTCCTGGGCTCGGGAGGAAGGGGACCGCTGTCTGCATTGGCCACGACGCTAGCTGCCAAGAAGACCTGTCGCCTTTGTTTTTAAGTCTCCAGAAATGAAAGAAGACAGCGAAGTCAGTTGAAGTCCTGAGACATCGCCGAGGCGTCTGCAGGGGCTTCCTGGAGACCTTCGTTCCCCGGCACTTGGTGTGTTTCACCAGCCCTGCCTGTCCCTCCTCGGAGCCGGCTGCGGCATTCTTCCCTCTTGGGTGTGTGCTGGCATTCCCCTCACCCCCCCACATGTGGACTCCAAAGGATTTGTCCCGTAGTCATTTGAAATGAAATGATGGCCACGCGTCGGACTGGTCTGCCCGAGGGAGATGGTGACAAGCTCAAGGCCTGCGGGGCCCCCGCCTGCGAGGTAAGTGCAGAGGCGGCATCCCCGGCTGGCTGGCGGGGCGGTGGCCGGTGTCTTGAGAGCGTCCTACGGGTCGCGGGCGGTTGGGGGGCCCTGCCGCCGGGCCTTGCCGGGGGCGTCCGGGGGCTTTGGATGGGTTGTTGGGAGAGCCCCGACGAGTAGCGAGGTGGGACCTTGCCCACTTGTGTTTCCGGGGTTCCCCGTGATTCTTTCGCAAGAACATGCCCCGCACTTGGGAATGTCCCCATCTTGATCACCCCTTCCCGGCTTGAGGAATTCTCCCTTCGTCTCCGGTGGCTGTGAATACTATGAGCCTGAGAATGGGGCACCTTGGTGTCCAGTTTTCTTCGAGTTGAGCTGATTTGGCGTGGCTTTGTGTGTGTGTGTGCCCAGAGTCTGCCCTCCCAGGTGGGGAGAGAGGGCGGCTGATCCTGGAACGTGTTCTCTTTCACACTTACCGGGGTTGTGGCCGCTGTTGGTGTAGATCTCTGCTTTGGGTAGAAAAGAAGTCTTTTCCCTGGGCAATCTAAGCCTTGGAAAATGACTTTATAGTGCTGTAATTTCAGCTCCCTGAAAAATCTCCTGCCTTTGCTGTTCTTTTATTTATGCCCTCCCTTTCACTACTCAGAAGTTCTGTGAGCTGCTCTTGGGGTGTCAGGTGGCTTGCATTGCTGGTCAGACAAGGATCTTTCCAAGGGGCCAGAAGATTTTACTCTAGGTTTTGTGAAATTTTTTGAGCAGGCTGGACAGAAATCATAGACACATTTATTGACTTATGACTCCCCGTCTATACAGTACTTGAGTTTGGTCTTAAACTACAATGTTGTTTGGCTTTTTAAAGCATTAAGTAGACATTTTGCTTTGGATTCTGTGTGGAAATGGAAATAAAGGGACCATATGCTGTCAGAAAACATTTCAAATATGTCCTGTTGCCTCTTAAGTCTTTTTTTCCTCCTTGTGTTTGGAGATTGGAGTATTTGGAGTTTACTTTCATAATGATCATGTTGTTTATTATTGATGATTTCTATAATTAAACGGTCTGAATACTGTTATCTCTTAAACTTTACTTTTGAAGTATCTATATTCTTATAGCAAGATTGATGATTATTTTAGACAACAATGATATACCCAGATGAGCCTTCACTACCTCACTGTTTTCTTTTGTAACTCATGTTATGTTTTAACTTCACAGTCCCTGAAACAGGGTCTGGTTTTAAGTGTGTGAGTTTTGGCATTTTTAAGTAAAAAAAGAATCAGAAGTTAAATTTTGGTTCATAAAGCACACAGAAACTTCCTTCATAAACCTTACTTGATGTTAGATTAGAAAGTTTATGCAGAAAACACTGTAAGGGAGTGTGCTGTTACTGTACAGTTCACTAGACAGAACTATAGATTTCTGTTTAGAATCAATGTTTTACTTCTTGACATCTGTAAACACCTGCTTGGAGGTAAAAGATGATTAAATATAACACCACAGTCCTCTGATCGTGGTACACCATAATTACTCCTTTCCTAAGGGTTACCTACAACCTGGTGATTGCTCAATGTGTATTGTAGTTACATAATAATAGGTACTGTGGCCCCAAAGCCTTGTCATTGTCTTGTGAATACTTTAATTAGCATACTATTTGCATTATATTTGCAAGACTGATGTTATTGTTATTTGTTTTTTTTTTTTTTTTTTTTTTGTCATTTAAGGAATGCCCCAAAACCAAGAATTTAGACACAACTTGTCCTTGGCTGGAAAGCAGTGCTTCCAGTTAGTTGCACACTTGGCTTTTATTAACAGTGACAGTTATGTATTTTTTAAGGCTGTGAAATTTGTTTTCATTTGGACCTTACTTTTGGCATGGCTATATTGTTTCTAGTTTGGAAATGAAGAAAACACAATATTGTCTGTATTTTGTTCACTTATATATACAGTAGTACTTGAGTTTGGTCTTCAGCTACAATATTATTTGACTTTTTAAAGAATAAGTAGACATTTTGCTTAGATTCTATGTGGAAATGGAAATAAAGGGACCATATGCTCTCAGAAAACATTTTCAAACCTCAGGGTGGGGAATGAGGAGAACTGGTGTGATTATTGTCTCTGTTTAGTTGTGATGTGTTTTTATCTCTGATCGATGCTTCTGGTGCACATTAAGTCTTGTGAATTTTTTTTTGTAATAAAAAGGGAGTTGCCTCTGGAATATTTTGGGTTGACAGATATTTCGATCTTTGAACACTGCACTTAATTTTTGTCCTTTATCTAATTTTTATTAGAAGTATTACATGCTAGAGTAGTACTGTCATTCTTTCAAGATTTTTTTTAAAAAGCAGTATGTTTGACTGGTAAATTTGTGTTTTTAACTAACCAAGAGACAAGCATCTGTCTTAAGGAATGCTGTTAATCGGTGGGAAAAAAAATTAACTTTGTAGGACAGAAGAAATCAATGTAGTGAATTAACAGGATTCTCTGTTTCATGCCTTATCTAATTAGCTAATTCCACCTTCCAGGAATAAGGTCTGTGACTGCTGAAAAAGAATCAGAGATTTCTTGTTCATCTTAATTGTGTTGATGTATGAATAAGTTTAGGCTCCCCGCCCCAAGAATATGTCGGAAGGCTCAAAACAAATAACATACAGCCCTCTTCAAATAAGAAATTGTGACAGGTCAGTAGACTATATCTTGGCATTATATAGTAAGGAGAACCCAGGTTGTAGTCACACAAATTTATATACTTTATGCATCTAAAGATGTGTTTTTCAAAACTGGTTTTACTCACTCTGAACCACAAAGTATTTTTTGGTGTATGTGTATATAATCTCATCTGTGAAGTATTCTGCAACCAATCTTTGAGTAACCTTTCTCACAAAATCACTTTATATATGCTTTTTGTTTGACTCCTCTTTGATATTATTACCCCCTTTCATATCATCCATATGGTTTCATCCTTCAAAGTTTAACCTGCTTTTTTATAAGAAGAGAAAACTTCCTCTTAGCTTTCTAAACCACATGATTTTTTTCCTTTTTTGAGTTGGAGTCTCACTCTTGTCACCCAGGCTGGAGTGCAGTAGCATGCTCACAGCCACCGCAGCCTCGACCTGCTGTGCTTAGGCGATCCTTCTGCCTCAGCCTTCCAAGTAGCTGGAATTACAGACATACCACCACACCCAGCTATTTTTTGTGATTTATTGTGGAGATGAGGTCTCACCAAGTTGCCCAGTCTGGTCTTGAACCCCCGGGCTCAGGCAGTCCTCTCACCTCGGCCTCCCAAAGTGCTGGGATTACAGGCTGAGCCACCACACCCGGCCATTTTTTTCCATTTTTAGCATTTATTTCGCTTTTTATCTGTAGTCCATGGCATATTATTCAGTAATAGAATTTTTAGCACTTTCACTGTTTATTATTGAAACAGACTTATTTACTAATGTTAATTAACTTCTTTCCTTTTTATGTTTCGCTTGTTTATCTAGGCTAAGATTTTTCTATGATCAAAATGTATTATGGCTGGTAAAATATATTTGTTGATTGATTTTGGAATAGTGTAAATAATAAGACATTTTTCTGTGTCTGAATTTACTTGGATATGAACCCATGCTATGGCTCTTCCTTCTGGAATACTATATATACTTTGCTTTAGTTCCAGACTTCCTTGTTTCTTCTCAAGCGCCTGTCTCTCTCTCTCATTCTTCTTCTCTTCTGACTCACTCCCTGTGTTTTATTTTATACCCTCCTGTTTGCTGGTAACACCATATCTAGATCTCTGTCACAGATTTTAATGCTGACCTCTAGACACACCTAGCCAATTGCCTATTTACTGAACAGTTGTTGCAGGTAGCCCTTATTGCACACTCAACAGATCCACACCTACCACCAACCTTCCATCTTCCTGTGCTCCTTCTAGTGAGTAGCATTGCCATCGATTTATTTGTCCAAGACAACTAGGCTAGCATCCTTGATATTCTCTCTGCTCATTCCTCATATCCAAGTCCTGTTGAGTCTACATCGCAAATCCTCACTGCTGCCTCCACCTGAGTTCAGGTCAGCTGCCTCTTGCTGATGACCCACAGAAGTCGGCTTCCTGAGGAGTGTCCCAGTAATCCAGCCTTGTCCCCTTCCAGAGCTCTGTTCCTACTGAATCAGAGTGATCTTTCTGAAATACAAAGCTGATCATTACATTCCCCCACGTAATCTTATAAATGCTGTTTTCTTCTACCCTTCCTTCTACCCTCCCCTCTCTTCTGTCCTCCCCTCCATGGCTGATGTTTACTCATCATTCTGGTCTTTTCTTCAGCATCACTTCCTCAGGAAAGCCTCCCATGACCCTCCAAGACTGTTTTAGTTGCCCCTAGAGTATTATCTCAAAACACCCTGTACTTTATTGGGAATAGCACTTACAAGTTTATTTATCTGTATCCCCTTTACATTGCAATCCTCATGAAAACAGGGACCGTGTTTGTTTCCACAGCGTCTGTCACATAGTAAGTGTTCAGTGAACATTTGTTGAATGAATAAGTGAATATGTAGGAAAGACTTAACTTTTTTTTTTTGAGTTGCAGTCTCACTCTATCACCCAGGCTGGAGTGCAGTGGCACGCTCATGGCCACCGCAGCCTCTACCCACTGGACTCACATGGTCCTTACATCTCAGCCTTCCAAGTAGCTGGAACTACAGGCACGTGCCACCATGCCCGGCTAACTTTTCTTGATTTATTGTAGATATGAGGTCTCACCAAGGTGCCCAGGCTGGTCTTGAACCCGTGGGCTCAGGCAGTCCTCTCACCTTGGCCTCCCAAAGTGCTGGAATTACAGGCATGAGCCACTGTGCCCGGCCAGACTTTGCATTTTATTTTATTTTATTTTTTTTATTTTTTTGAGTTGGAGTCTCACTCTGTCACCCAGACTGGAGTGCAGTGGCCGCTCCTGGCCACCGCAGCCTCGACCTGCTGGGCTCCGGCGATCCTTCCACCTCAGCCTTCCAAGTAGCTGGAATTACAGGCACGCGCTACCATGCCCGGCTAATTTTTTTTTTTGATTTATTGTAGAGATGAGGTCTCGCCTGCCCAGGCGGGTCTCGAACCCGCGTGCTTAGGCAATCCACTCACCTCAGCCTCCCAAAGGCGCAGGATTACAGGCTGAGCCACCGAGCCCGGCTTTCTTTGCATTTTTATTTAGCGCTCACTTAGATTTCGGAACACTGTACTCTTGATTATCCTCCTATCTCATTGTCTTCTCTTCTCTGTCTCTTTGAAGTTTCCGCAACTTCCTGATCTACCAAACCTTCGTACACCTCAAGGCTCAGTATGACCCTTCTCAATACTCAGTTTCATGGGGTTTTTTTTATTTTCTAGAGTTGGAGTCTCACTCTGTCGCCTAGGTGGAATGCAGTGATCCTTCCGCCTCAGCCTTCCAAGTAGCTGGAACTACAGGCATGCCTGGCTAATTTTTTTATTTCTTGTAGAGATGAGGTCTCACCAAATTGCCCAGGCTGGTCTTGAACCCATGGGCTCGGGCAGTCCTCTCGCCTTGGCTTCCCAAAGGGCTGGGATTGTAGGTGTGAGCCACTGCACCCAGCCTAGATTCATGGTTTTAAATATCAAACATATACTGATAATTGAGATGTACCTACACATATATAAAGATATCTCCCCCCCCATCTTTCTAGTCTTACTCTTGCCTAGGCTGGAGTACAGTGGCACACTCATGGCCACCACCACAGCCTTGACCTCCTGGGCTCAGGTGATCCTCCTGCCTCAGTCTCCTGAGTAGCTGGAACTACAGGTGTGTGCCACTACACCTGGCCAATTTTTTGATTTATTGTAGAGATGAGGTCTCACCAGTTTGCCCAGGCTGATCTTGAACCCCTGGGCTCAGGCAGTCCTTTTGCCTCTGCCTCTCAAAGTGCTGGGATTGCAGGTGTGAGCCACTCACCCGGCTGGATGTATATTTCTTTATGTGTGTATGTGTAAATACCTCTACTCCAGCCTATCCTTTGAATTCAGATTTCTCTATCCAACTGACCTGACCACTCAGACTCTTGACTTGGGTGTTTTTTTGTTTTGTTTTTTATTTTTCTGAGTTAGAGTCTCACTCTGTCACCCAGGCTGGAGTACAGTGGCACGCTCATGGCCACCACAGCCTTGACCTGCTGGGCTCAAGCAGTTCTTCTGCCTTAGCCTTCCAAGTAGCTGGAGCTACAGGCGTGTACTACCATGCCAGGCTAATTTTCTGATTTATTGTAAAGATGAGTTCTCATCTTGTTGCCCAGGCTGGTCTCGAACCCGTGGACTCAGGCAATCCTCTTGCCTCTGCCTTCCAAAGTGCTTGGATTACAGGTATGAGCCACAGCACCCAGCCACTTGGGTGTTGATAAGGCATATCTAAAACCAAACTGATTCTCCATATCCACTCTCCCAGCCCACTTCCCAGTGTTGTCCCTTCCAGTGTCCCTCATCTCTAGCAGTAGTTATTCTGCCCTCCCAGGCCAGGCATCTTGGAGTGATCTTTGATGTCTCTCTTTTTTCTCATAGTGACTTGCAAATCTGGTTGACTGATTTCTCAGCTTCAGTCCACACGTTAATCGGGGCAGACCATTTATAAATCAGACCATGTCACTCCTTTGCTCAAATTCCTCTAATGGCTTCTCATTTCTCTGAAGATTAAAGGCCAGAGTTTCTTTAGTGACCTGCAGAGCCCTGTACAATTGACCCTCCCACATCCCTGATCTCACTGAGCTGACTCCCCCTCCACACTCTTTGCAGCCATCCTGGATTCTTGCTCTTCTATATACACACACACACACACACACACACACACACACACACACACACGGCTTCTTGCTCTTCTCTACACACACACACACACACACACACACACACACACACACACACACACACACACACACACGCCAAGTATGGTAGTCCCCAGAGCCTTCCCACTTGCCGAACCTGCAGAGTTCTTGGAATACTCTTCCCACAGGTCTCTGCATTGCTTGCTTCCTGGGCTCCTTCAGGTGTTTGTTAAGAGGTCACCTGAGTGAACCTTTGCCAACCATCCCATGTAGAGTGCCCCTCCCCTGCTCCCTGTGCCCTGCCCTCCTTCCCTGCTTTATTTATCTCCTGATCATTTACTCTCCACCTGACATGCCTATGTGTTGGATTTTGCATGTTTATTTCAGACAGGTCAGTGTATCTAGAATACAAGTGTCTTGAGTGCAGCGTTTGTCTGGTTTGTTCACAGTGTATTTCCTGTGCCTAGAAGAATGCGTAGCACATAACAGACCCTCAAAAAAATTTTTTTTGAATGAATGAGGACTTAGAAAAATTCCAAAATGTAATTGAGTTTGCTATTTAGACACGTAATATGTGAACAATTACTTTAGATTACACAAAAATACGTAGAGTATGAAGTGTGTGTTCTCCTTAAACCTCCTGTACAACTTAAATTCCATTCCATTTCCACTAGAACGGCTGTAAAAACTGCATTTTTGTTACCTTTGGGAAGCTGGTAACCAAGTACCAGTAACCAAGACAATGTGTAGTACAAATGTATGAGATAATTTGCACTCAGAGGTGAGGTGATAGTTAACAGACTAGTGAAGGTGCAATCAGATTGGCAGATAGGAAAAACTATGAAAAGGTAATCTGCCTATATGTTATGTTTTATTTCTTTTTCTTTTGAGTTGGAGTCTCACTCTGTCACCCCGACTGGAGTGCAGTGGCCACTCCCGGCCACCGCAGCCTCGACCTGCTGGGCTCTGGCGATCCTTCCTCCTCAACCTTTTGAGTAGCTGGAACTACAGGTGTGTGCTACCACGCCTGGCTAGTTTTTGATTTATTGTAGAGATAAGGGCTCACCAAGTTGCCCAGGTGGGTCTCGAACCCGTGGGCTCAGGCATTCCACTCACCTCAGCCTCCCAAGGCTGAGCCACCGAGCCCGGCACTATGTTTTATTTCTTAAAACAAACAGCTAGTATATGGACATTATTTTTTATTTTTTCATGCCATAAATATTTCATAACCAGTCAAAAAAGATCCCAGCTATGACAAAATATTAAAAGTTGTTAATCCTGGATGATGAGAATATCAGGATTTTACTATTTTTGTTTTTTTTCTTTTTAGTTTGTTTCCAAAACTACAATAAAAAGACACTGTATACAGACTTTAAAAATAGGTAATGTGTTACTAGTCTTGTGAAAATCTGGTTTCTAGCAAACCTACACTGCTTAAAACAATACTTAAACACATTTTAAAAAGCATATACACTGCTCAAAACAATACTTAAACTTTTTTTTTGAGTTGGAGTCTCACACTCTGTTGCCCAGGCTGGAGTGCAGTGGCACGCTCATGGCCAACGCAGCCTCGACCTGCTGTGCTCAGGCAATCTTTCTGCCTCAGCCTTCCAGGTAGCTGGAACTACAGGTATGTGCCACCACGCCTGGCTAATTTTTTTTTTTTTTTATTGTCCAGCTGAAATCTCTCCAGGTTGCCCAGGCTGGTCTCGAACCCATGGGCTCAGGCAATCCTCTCAACCTCAGCCTCCCAAAGTGCTGGGATTATAGGCATGAGCCACTGCTCACGGCCAATATGTAAGCATTTTTTAAAAAGCATTTTTTAAAAAGCATATGTTTTCCTCATTGGAACTCAGGATTCTTTCTAGGCTAGTTATAGTAAATATAGCACTGTTAGTTAATTTTAAATGTGTGTTCCTTTATATACCTGAATTTAAATGTCAGAATAGCATTGCATGTCCGAAGCTTTATGCTGCGAGCTAGAGTTAAAAGAGAAAGCTTGTTGGAATTGGGAGTGGTGGCAGTGGCAACAGCAGGTATCATTAAGTGGCGTTTCAGCAGAAGTCTGGATTTGAAAGTAATGAGTGGAACCTATCACTAGATAAGAGATAAGAGTCATCAATAAAATGAATACCCAGATCTAAATAAAATGTCTCCATAAGTTGTTAGTGTTCCTTAGCATTCATTTCTTCCAAGTTAAGCATCTTATGAAGTTCATTGTGCCTTGATGTTTTTCATTCTTTAGTTTCTACCAGGTCAAGTAATCTAACACCAAAGTAATATTCAGTTTCTTTTGTTCTTTGCTTTGTGAAGGATCCTGTCATCTTATTATATTTAACAATGTGCTGATTTAAGTATGGGCAACGCTAGCGTTGATAAGATGCACAGATGCTGTTATTGAATGCAGCTATTTTCTGTTACAGAAAGACCATATGGTAGGCACTTGTTTTTCTTTCTGGTTGATGTGATTAGATTACTAAAATGAAAGGTTATTGGACTTAAAGCTTGTCCTAGTATTTATCTAATTTTAATTGACTGTAAGGAATTAAATGTGCTAAACTATTCTAAGCCTTCTGTGTGTTTTCTGGATTGGAGTAGAAAGACATCTTCATGCAAAAACTCAATTTTGGATTGCTTTCACTGAAATAGTTTCATAGTTTAAGTTGCTGTATTCTCATAAAATTGAGTATTGTGCAAATAGTTGATTTCACAATAAAACCTGGAAGCTATATATTATATATTTTTTTCTTCTAAAATAGTCTGAAAGACAAATAGATGTGCTGTACTATAGGATTAAGAAACTTGATGTGTTGGAGATCTTTTAGAAGTCCTTTTCCTTCTAGTCATCTTCTAATATGCAAGAAATTCCACTGTGTAGATTTATGAGTAAAGGAATAGATTTAAACCCAATTTATTGCTTCTAAATATTAATCTCTTTGGGGGAAAGTATTTAGACAGACCAGAACAAACTGTTTATCTACTATTATTATTATTATTTTTTTTTGAGTCGGAGTCTCACTCGGTCGCCCAGACTGGAGTGCAGTGGCCGCTCCCGGCCACTGCAGCCTCGACCTGCTGGGCTCCGGCGATCCTTCCACCTCAGCCTTCCGAGTAGCCGGAATTACAGGCACACGCTACCACACCCAGCTGATTTTTTGATTTATTGTAGAGATGAGGTCTCGTTGCCTAGGCGGGTCTCGAACCTGCGGGCTCGAATCCACTCACCTCAGCCTCCCAAAGGCAGGGGATTACAGGCTGAGCCACCGAGCCCGGCTTATTTTTTTAAATGGCAAGTTAAAGACTTCGTTTACCATACTCTAGTGACTAGCTGCTTCTGGGTCTTCGATTTGATATTAGCTGTGTATTTGACTCAGAATTGGTCACTGCTTTTCCCCTCTGTTGCTTATCTCTTCTGAACAGGCATATGGCATAGTCAGGAGTAGTGTTGTGTATGCTGTGCTGCTTATAATCCCACAACTTCTTTGTCCTTCTTGTAGCTCCACAAAGACATGTTCTCTTGACTTCTATTATTTTGTTCACTGCACTAATCATTAATATAATGAGAGGACTTATATTATTAAGAACATAAGTCCTGATTTCCACCTTATTTACAATGTAGAGTATCCTTTAATATTAGTAGATACAAAGCTGGATTTATGATTACATTTTGACATTTCTTCTGGATGTGACTCAGCCAGTATGATTTGGGGGATTAATGGGCACCATTTTTTTAAAACCTCGAGATATTTAAACATCATGAATACCCAGTATTTCCCTAATAAATACAGATTCTATATTTAAAAGACCTTGTGTAAGCCTGATCAGTGAGACCTACTTTCTCCTCTGTGTTTTGCATATTGGCTTCTGGAAATATTATGTGCTAGTGGATGTGAGAGGAAGGAAATGCTCTGGCACTTAGTTTAAATCAAATCTTTATTATAATGCTTTCAAGAAATTGTTTTGCAGTTGACTTTTTTTTCGTTTAATAATATATCATAGGCCAGGCGCAAGGTGGCTCACACCTATAATCTCAGCACTTTAGGAGGTCAAGGCGAGAGGATTGCCTGAGCCCACGGGTTTGAGACCAACCTGGAAAACTTTGTGAGACCTCGTCTCTACAATAAATCCAAAAATTAGACAGGCATGGTGGTGCGTGCCTATCGTTCCAGCTACTTGGAGGGCTGAGGTGGAAGAATCATCTGAACACAGCAGATCCAGGCTGCAGTAGCTGTGAGCGTGCCACTGCATTCCAGCCTGGGCAACAGAGTGAGACTCCAACTAAAAAAATAAAATAATATATCATAGATGCCCTTCTTTGTCCAAAGGTTGTATATGCTGTTGGCTGTCCATATCCGTGGGGGTTCCACATCTGTGGGTTCAACCACCTAGGAACTGAAAATATTCAGAAGGAAAACTGAGTCTATACTGAACATACATAGACTTTTTATTTTTGTCATTCTGTACACAATACAGTATAGTGAGTGGCTATTTATGGAGTATTTATATTGTAATAGGTATTACAAGTAATTTAGAGATGATTTAAAGCATACAGGAAGATGTCCGTGGTTATATGCAAATATTATTCTGCTTTATATCAGGGACTTGAGCATCCTCGAAGTTTGGTATCTGCAGGAGGTCCTGGAACCCATCCCCATGGATACCAAGGCAAGACTGTATAGATCTTATCTATTTTGTGGCAACATAGTTCCAGTCTCTGTTTCTGTCTTTACATGACCTTCTCCATGGTATGTTTAATTTCTCTCTGCCTTTCTCTTAGAAGGTCACATGTCATTGGATTTAGTGCCTATGTAGGTACTTCAGGATGATCTCATCTCAAGATTCTTAATTACACCTTAATTACATCCACAAAGATCCCATTTCCAAGTAAGATTACATTCACAGGTTCTAGATGGACATCTTTTGGGGAGCTACCAGTCAAACCCCTCCGCTGGGGTTCTTCTGTTTGGCACATGCCCATTTCCTTGCAGTTGCTGATGCTGTGTAGAGCTTGTGGGTGTTAGTGGTTTGTCGCAACTAACTTTTTTCTGAGGGGTCGGGGTTCATCACCCAGGCTGGAATGCAGTAGCTCAAGCATGATTCACCACAGCCTCAACTTCCTGTGCTCAGGTGATCCTTTCACTGAAGCCTCTTGAGTAGCTGGGACTATAGGCATGCACCACCATGCCAGGCTAATCATGTTTTGATTTTTTTTTTGGTAAAGATGAGGTCTTGCCTAGACTGTTTTCAAACTCCTGGGATCAAGCACTCCCCCACTTCAGCTTTCCAAAGTGCTAGGATTACAGGCATGATCTACTGTGCTTGGCCTGTCTCTACTACCTTTTTATTTTTATTTTTTGAGTGGGAGTTGCACTCTGTCTCCCAGGCTGGAGGGCAGTGGCACACTCACGGCTACCGCAGCTTTGACCTGCTGGACTCAGGTGATCCTTCCGCCTCAACCTCCCAAGTAGCTGGAACTACAGGCATGTGCCATCACGCCCAGCTAATTTTTCTTGATTTATTGTAGAGATGGGGGTCTCGTCAAGTTGCCTAGGCTGGTCTGGAACCCGTGGGCTCTGGCAATCTTCTCATCTCGGCTTCCCAAAGTGCTGGAATTATAGGTGTGAGCCACCGCGCCTGGCCTCGACTAACTTTTACTTTAGGGTTCAATAGAGATATGTTGTACCTAGTTTTGTCGTAAATATTGCCCTTTCTTGGCTTGCTACATGGCTGTGCTCTTTTTGGTGAGGAAGAAAGGGAATTCAGAGAGGTTTCTATGTTGTTTTTTTGCTGTTTTTTTTAAAGTCTGGGTCTCACTCTCAGGGATTTCTGTGTAGATTAAAAAAAAATTTTTTTTAAGTTTATTTATTTATTTTATTTTATTTTATTTTTTTGAGTTGGAGTCTCACTCTGTCGCCCAGACTGGAGTGCAATGGCCGCTCCTGGCCACCGCAGCCTCAACCTGCTGGGCTCTGGCGATCCTTCTGCCTCAGCCTTCCAAGTAGCCGGAATTACAGGCATGCGCTACCACGCCCGGCTGATTGTTTGATTTATTGTAGAGATGAGGTCTCGCTTCCCAGGCGGGTCTCGAACCTGCGGGCTCAGGCAATCCACTCACCTCAGCCTCTCAAAGGCGCAGGATTACAGGCTAAGCCACCGAGCCCGGCTAAAAATTTTTAACTTTTGTTTTACGTCTGGGTCTCACTCTGTAGCCCAGACTGGAGTGTAGTGACATGATCACAGCTCACTGCAGCCTCGATCTCCTGGGCTCAGGCAATCTTTCAGCCTTAGCCTTCAGAGTAGCTGGGACTATAGGGGTTGGCCACCATGCCCAGCTGTTTTTTATTTTTTGTAGAGCTGAGGTTTTGCTGTGTTGCCTAGGCTGGGAGATTTCTATGTTGATTGTTAAGTAAGGAAGAGATAGTTGTGTGGATATTTTCCTTTGTGTGAAACTGGCTGAGTTTTCTAAAGGATTTTATAGATGAGGATATTCCCAAGTTGGAAGCGTGAAGAATTGGAAAGAGCAGACAGTGTTTAGAATGATTTATAAAAGCTTGATTATAGTTGGGCCTTTAGTCTCTGAGTCTTTTTTTTCCCCTTTGGAATGAATGTTTGTTTAGTGATTCTTAACTAGTAATGTTTACAAGAGATACCTAGGAACTTTTGAAAGTCAGATTGCTAAAGCCCATTCCTTCTCCCAGAATTTTCCAGACGCTTAGGGTGGGAATGGAAAGGATAGTGTCAGTGTAGGTATTTAGCGATTTTGCTAGAATCCCATCTGTCTCAACTACTTAGTGGGATTATTTGAGGAAGGAAGCGATTTGCATTTTGTCTATAACTGGTGATGATGTACCCTCTGTTTCCATAGTAAAAGTTATTCTATTTTAAAATGATTTAAGTTTGATACTTCTACTTGTGATTCCTATTATATTTAGAATTGTTCTTCCATATTTATTAACTCATTCAACAAATATTTATTGAACGTCTTCTAAGTTCCAGACACTTGAGGGTACAGCAGTAAAAAAAAAAAAAAAAAAGATATAGTCTAGTTCCTACCTTCGTGGATATACATGGATGATGGGAAGTGAAAACAATTGAACAGGTACTTACAGTAGAGAAGAGTAGGAGCTCTGAAAACCTACAGCAGGCAGCCCTCATCTAGTGTAGGGATCGGGGAGGTCTTCCTGCGAAGACTGTCTAAGCTAAGTTAGGAAGGAGTTAGCCAAGTCAAAAGAAGAAAAGAACATTCTGGCAGAGACAGCGGTCTTAGTTTCTGAATATGCTGCAGCTAGGGAGAATTTCCATTATCTCACTGGAGGAAAACAGAACAAGCCCAAGGAGGGGAAAAATATAGAAGTGAACAACAACCTTGATTGAGTCTTTTAAAGCACTCAAGTTAGTTTTCATGGAAAGAACAACTCTTATTTTTTACTCATTTTATCAGTTTTCATGTCATCTACCTTACATTATTATAGTAACACAAATAGGACTGACATAAAGAGGTTAGTGCAAAAATGCAACTGACTTGTGTTAAGTTTGAGTGCCTCTTGGTGGGAGCAGAAATGAATGGCTAGAGTGAGTTGGGCTTGCCATGGAGCAGTATTTACACAGAGGAAATGGAGAATTTTGGCTTATCTGGCAACTGGGTTAGGCAGGCGTCAGTTAAGCTAGCATCTGTGGTAATGATAATTTTGGGACTAGATTAACTTGTTGAGGAGATGGGGAGAGAAGAGAGTCAAAGTCAGAGCCTTAGGGAATACCACAAATTTAGGTACTGACAGCGACAGACAAACCAGCTCAAGATGGACTCGTTAGAAACAAGTTTATCAGGAGCCTCAGCTTTCTAGTTTTAAAAACGTTTTTATTTATTTATTGTTTTTTAGGGTCAGGGTCTTGGTCTGTCACTTAGGTTGGAGCACAGAGGTGCGATCATAGCTCACTGCAGTCCCCAAATCTTGCTTCAGCCTCCCAAGTCGTAGGGACTACAGGTGCCCTCCACCATGCCTGGCTAATTTAAAAACATTGTTTTGTAGGGATGGGGTCTTGCTGTGTTGCCCAGGCTGGTCTTGAATTCCTGGCCTCAACTGAACCTCCCAAAGGACTAGGATTACATGCATGAGCCACTGCAGGATTACATGCCTGAGCTTCAGTTTTCAGATTTCAAAGACTTTGAATTTAATATTCATATATAGACTTTGCGCAATCTTGTGACTTTATCATTGTGTAACCTAGCTTTTCTCAAACGTATTTTGCCATTGAAGTCTTTTTTCTTTTTTGAGTTGGAGTCTCACTCTGTCGCCCAGACTGGAGTGCAGTGGCCGCTTCCGGCCACCGCAGCCTCGCCTGCTGGGCTCCGGGGATCCTTCCGCCTCAGCCTTCCGAGTAGCCGGAATTACAGGCACGCGCTACCACGCCCGGCTGATTTTTTGATTTATTGTAGAGATGAAGTCTCGCCTGTTCAGGCAGGTCTCGAACCCGCGGGCTCAGGCAATCCACTCACCTCAGCCTCCCAAAGGTGCGGGATTACAGGCTGAGCCACCGAGCCCGGCTGAAGTCTTTTTTCACTTTACTAAATTCATATTCTTATCCTATAGAACAAGTAGGAACATAGTTTGGGAAACACTGCTGTATTCGGGCAAAAAGGAGCAACAGAAGGAATTTAGGCGGGATAGTCATATGATTAGCTTTTGGCTTAAAAGATTCATTTGTTAGTCTTGCAGAGACAAGATTCCAGAGGGGAGTGAGACAGGATGTTTGGGAGACCAACTAGATGCCCTTGTGATAAGCCATAATTCAGGAGAAGGGTCTGAATTTAGGCAGCTGCTGTGGAATAGGAAAGGGATGGTTCAGTACATATTTTAGAAGTGACAGGGTTTGGTAACTGGATAGGAGAGGTAAGGAAGAAGGAGCCCAGAGTGACTTTGGCTTCTGTTTGTATGACCAGGGGCTGAGTTGTGCAGCTACTATGCAGATTAAGGGATCCAGGAACTGGTACATGCTGACAGGGAAGAGGATGAGTTTTGAGTCTGTAGGGTAAGGTCATAGGTGTATGTGCTTAGCACGAGATTAGGCATGCAAATATGGAGCTTGGGGGAAAGGATGGCATTGGAAAGGGGTTTAGAAGTAATTCCTAGTTAAAATCATGGGTTTGGAGGATGATATCATCTATGGATAGCATAAGAAATGAGAAGGAAAGTCAAAGATAAAATTCTGATTTAGACAGCAAGGGGAAGCAATCATAAGAATATAGTTATTAAGTATGCGTTAGATACCGATATCATTCATTTTATTTATTCTTCTATTTTATTTGTTTTATTTTATTTTAATTTTTTTTGAGTCTCAGCTTGTTACCCAGGCTGGAGTGCAGTGGCATGCTCGTGACCACCTCAGCCTTCTAAGTAGCTGGAACCACAGGTGTGCGCCATTGTGCCTGGCTAATTCTTTTTTTTTTAATTGTAGAGACAGGGTCTCGCCAAGTTGTCCAGGCTGGTCTCAAACCCCTGGGCTCAGGCAATCCTCTCACCTCTGCCTCCCAAAGTAGTGTTGGGATTCCAGGCATGAGCCACCACATCTGGCACATTTTATTTGTTTTTTTTTTTTTTTTTTTTTTTTTTTTTTTTTTTTTTTGAGTTGGAGTCTCACTTTGCCGCCCTGGCTGGAGTGCAGTGGCACGCTCATGGCCACTGCAGCCTTCAGCTGCTGGACTCAGGTGATCCTTTCGCCTCAGTCTTCTGGCTAGTTGGAACCACAGGTACGCCCCACCATACCTGGCTAATTTTTTGATTTATTGTAGAGATGAGGTCTCGCCATGGCCAGTTTACTTTTTCTTTTAGAGACAGGGTCTCAACCTGTTGCCCAGGCTGGAGTACAGTGGCACCATCATAATTTATGCAGCCTCAAACTCTTGGGCTCAAGCAGATCTTCCTACCTCAGCCTCCCAAGTAGGTGGGAATACAAGCATGTGCCACCATACCAGGCTAGTTTTCAAAATTTTTTTTAGCTGGGCATGGTTGCTCATGCCTGTAATCCCAGCTCTTTGGGAGGTGGAGGTGAGAGGATTGCCTGAGACCAGCCCAAGCAACTTGGTGAGATCTCGTCTCTACAATAAATCAAAAAATTATCCGGGTGTGGTGATACACACCTGTAGTTCCAGCTACTTGGAAAGCTGAGGTGGAAGGATCGCCTGAGACCAACAGGTCGAGGCTGTTGTGGCCATGAACGTGCCACTGCACTCCAGCCTGGGTGACAGTGAGAGTCCAGCTCAAAAAAAAAAAAATTATGGAGATGGGGTCTCATTATGTTACCCATGTTTTTCTTGAATCCATTGCTTCAAGCAGTCCTCCTGCCTTGTCCTCCCAAAGTGCTGAGTTTACAGGTTTGGGCCACTGTGTACTGCCAGATACTGTTTTTAAGCATGTTACAGATGTTATTTTATTTCATACTAAGAACCCCACAAGGGTAGGTGTTACTATCCTCATTTTTTTTTGTTGTTTTTTTTGAGTTGGAGTCTCACTCTGTTGCCCAGACTGGAGTGCAGTGGCCGCTCCCGGCCACCACAACCTCGACCTCCTGGGCTCCAGTGATGCTTCTGCCTCAGCCTTCCAAGTAGCTGGAACTACAGGCACACGCTACTACGCCCAGCTAATTTTTGATTTATTGTAGAGATGAGGTCTGGCCAAGTTGCCCAGGTGGGTCTCAAACCCGCGGACTCAGGCAGTCCACTCACCTCGGCCTCCCAAAGGTGCGGGATTACAGGCTGAGCCACGGAGCCCGGCTTTATCCTCATTTTACAAATGAATTATTTAAAGCTCAAAAGCTAAAGCCTTTAGCTTCTGGTCATACATCTGGTGGGTAGCACTTGAAGAACTGGGGTCTTTCACCAAGATCTATGCTTTTCTTAGTTTGCGACATTGACTTTTACAAAGAAGGAATGGTTAGAGAAGTAGTGAGAGCAAGGACAGTGATAATATGTACACAGGATGGGAGACACTGGAGGAGTTGTTAGCAGTGTGAGATGCTACGGAGAGGTTAAGAAAGGACTGTGCACTCTTTGGTACCCTCGGGAATGAGGCTGTGTAAAGGTCATTGGATAATGCCACAGCCTCGTGTTGGAATTGATTTGTTGTGGATTGTAGCCAGCATAGTTGGTTTATTATGCCACCTTCCCAAGTTGTGTTTTCATGGAATGAATACATGCTAGCCTTTGATACCCAGAAGGAAGGAAAAAGCAGTCGTCTTTCAAAAATGAAATACTATTAAATACAGAACGAGAGTTTTATGAGAAAGTCTTTCCTTCATGATCTCATAATGTAAATGTGCTAGTGTTTGGGAAGATGATGTAGTTCTGCTAGTTAGCTATTGCTGCTTAGACAGGAAAGGGAGGGGAAGATCCTATTTGCGGATCTCATCACTGCAGAGCCCTCACAACCACTGCTGTGCTGAGTCAGAGAAGAGACGCAGACCGTGCTGTAGGCAGTCATGGCCCAGCTCAGGATTTTAGACTGCATGATCAACCACAACTGGAGTTTGTTGTGCAATCTGTATTGTGCGTGGACTGGGCAGGTTTGTTTAATAAATGTATATATATATATATACTTTTTAATTCAAAGCTGCTATAATGTATAAAGCGAGAAAAATGTCAGTGACAGTGCTGGATTTGAAAACACTGTCTTCCTGTATCAGTAAAAAAGTAGTCTTTTAGACTTAATTTTATTGTCAAAACACTTGTTTAATATGACATGTCTCAAATCTGATGATCCGCGTTACTTTAAAAGAATTAAGTTAATTCTTAAGTAGCACAAATGAGACTATTAGAGCTTTATGTGGCAGAGGAGGGGAAGTTACAATGAATTACTTAAAAAACAAAACTAGCAAAAATGAATGCAGTATAACTGTAACGTAAGAGTACATGGTATTTGTTTTTGGAGGCATTTACGAATTGTGTTTGTAAGAAGGTAGGTAGGATTTTGGAATGAGTTGCTTTTTAGCTGGTTTTTCAGTTTTAGTGAAATGTGGTCCTTGCTTTCTTTCACAAGAGAACTAAACATAAGTTAGTTTTTGAACTTTTTCTCTTACTGGTCAGTCTTTAGAAAAAGTTATTTTGCAATAGAGAAAATTTGCTGAGTATATCGTTTACTAGAGTTATCTGCTTTTGACTGTTCTTCCCTGAAAAGCAAAAACTCTTATTTCCCCCTTCAACCCTTGATCAAGATCAATGTTGTTATTATCAGTTGCAGACTGCTTTTGTAAATCTTAAAATAATGTACATATTCAGCATAATTTAGTCTTCTCTTACAGAATAGAAAGAATCCTGGATGATAGTTTTTCTTCCTGTTATCAGTGAATCTTTAGAAACTATAAATTATTTACCATGTAGGTTATTAATCACTTTGTGGGTATTTGTCTACCTTATTAAAAACAAGTTCTTTAGTATTGTTTTAAATTTAGAAGAAAACATTGAATTAAAAATATTCTTGAAAGCAATGAACGATAAAATGTACTGAGAATCCTCACCTTGCCATTTCTCAGTTCTTCCATACCTGTGATCTGAACTTTGTAGTTTATGACACATGAAATTAGTTCCAGGTGGGACTTAGGGTTTCCAATGCTTTGTTGTGTGTCTTATTTTCTCTTTCTCTGGAATGATGAAAAGTATTTTCATAGTTTAAACTGGGCACAATAGACTAATGTGTTAGAGAAATCAAAGGTGGATAAGGTCATTTCGTCTATACTTCTGGTGTACAATTGATCCCTCAATGCACTTTCTAGTTCTCCTACTAATGGATTTGCATTACTGTAAAATATGGATTTTAAATGACTACTAAGAGAATAAAAGAAGATAGATACTGCAATTATCTTAACACGTAAAATTCATATCAGGAACCTAACAAAGCTGAAATTAAATTTTTTTTAGTGTTAGTAACTAGTTTGCAGATATTACCAAATTCATGAGTTAGTCTCCTTATCAGAAAACTTTCTAGTTTGAGGTCTGAGACCTTTTTAAGACTAATTCTTTCTGGCTAATCCAAAGGAATATTTGAGTTGCGATAGAATCTAGGGGTGAGTTTACCCAGTAAACCACCACTAGCAAGTGCTTTTGGATGTGCCTTGGCCTGGGGTTTTGCCAGGATTGTTGTTGCTACTGTCCTTGTGGTTTAGAGCTGACAATAGGCCGTTTCGTTGCTAGCATATCTCAGAAGAAGAGATTGTAGTCAAACATGGCATGTGACATCTCCTTAAAGTATTTTGTGGAGGTCACAAACTGGGTGCTTTTGGAGCCAGGCAGTTGAAGAGTAAAGAGAATTGAAGAATCAGGTATTAAGTGATAGGGGCTGGCAGAGTCAGGGTAACTGGAGACATATAGCTTTAGAAGATTGTTGCCATGTTGGACCCAGTGGTATCAGATATTTAGTTCTCAACTTGTCCTGATTTTTAAATGTTGATGACTAATCCAAGTTTTTCAAAAGTGGGATCTAAGCAAAATGTATCTGCCAGCTAGATGGGGGTCTAGGTATACAGTGTGTAAATTGGGATTTGTAGCAAGACTTAGGACAGCAGTTGGTTTCTTTGAGTTTTATCATCGAAGCTAAGCAGCACCCAAGGATGCTGCTGGGTACCTTTGGAAAGTTTACAGTATAGGTCAGGAAGAAGTGTGGGAGAGAAATAAATCAATGGAAAGGCAGGCTGAGGAAGGAGGGAGGCCAACTAGAGAAGGAAGGAGACAGACGAAAGAAATGATACGATGGGAAGTGGGAGAGTGCCACCATATTTCTCGGGTGGCATTCTGAGAATTCCAGTTGAGGTTATTTTATTTATGAATTGTTTCTGTTGTAGGGAGGCAGCATAGTGTTGTAGTTCAGAGTGTAGATTTTGGTGCTCAAGAACTGGATTCCAGGCCTGGAGCTGTTCCTGGCTGTGGCAACGATCTGACTGGAGCATTGCTTACTCACCTTTGCTTCCTGGCCTCTGATGGCACCTCCATCAGGGATTGTTGTGGAGATTGCGATGCGATAACCTGGAAAGAGTTGTTAACATAGTTGCTTGCTTACTCCATGATGAGTAACACTTGGAGTGCTTCAAGCATGCTTACAATTATTATTAATGTGTTCTAGGTCAGTGGAATATGCATGGAGGTGATATTACGTGAGCTTCATGTTGGAAAAAAAAGGTGGTAGTAAAGGGTTCCATTTATTTAATTTTTAAAATTATAAGTAAAATGCATGGTTACACATACTATTTGAAAATATAAATTAAAATTGACTTATATAGTTCATATACAATTGCTGTTGATGCTTGAATGTTTACTGCTAATTTTTTCCCAGTGCATCTAGTGTTGTGTATGTACGTGTTTTATAAGTTAGAATTATATTATGTACATTTTTCTATTTTGTGACATCATTTTCTTTTTTCCCTTTTCCTTTTTTTTGAGTTAGAGTCTTACTCTGTCACTCAGGCTGGAGTGCAGTGGCATGCTCACAGCCCCCACAGCCTCAACCTGCTGGGCTCAGGTGATCCTTCTGCCTCAGCCTTGCAAGTAGCTGGAACCAGACTTGTGCCACCATGTTTGTCTAATGTTTTGATTTATTATAGCTATGAGGTCTCACCACATTGCTCAGGCTGGTCTCGAACCCCTGAGCTCAGGCAATTCCTCTTGCCTCCATCTCCCAAAGTGCTGGGATTAGAGGCATGAGCCTCCATGCCCGGCCGAGTGATAATATTTTTTAAGACATCACTTAAAAAAAATTTTCTGTCTTAATTCAGAAAATCTTAGAGAGGAGATTGTTCTTGAGCTGTGTGAGGATGAGTGAATTTAAAAAGTTTGTAAGCTCAGCCTGTAATCCCGTGCTTTGGGAGGCTGAGGTGAGTGGATTGCCTGAGCCAGCGGGCTCGAGACCCGCCTGGGCAACTTGAGGAGACCTCTTCTCTACAATACTCAAAAAAAAAAAAAGCCGGGTGGTGGTAGCACGAGCCTGGTATTTCCAGCTACTTGAAAGGCTGAGGTGGAAGGATCGCCGGAGCCCAGCAGGTCGAGGCTGCAGTGGCCGGGAGCAACTGCTGCACTCTAGTCTGGGCGACAGAGTGAGACTCCAACTCAAAAATAAATAAATAGATAAAATAAAATAAATAAAAAATTTGTAGATTATAGTACTGTACTGTTCATTCCCATAGTACCATTAGAAAGAGATGAACCTGTTTCTACTTATTCTAACCCTCCCCCCCACTTTGATGTTTGATAAATTTCAATGTTTTAATCAGTATTTAGAACTAGGAGCAGAATGTTTGATGACAGTGGAGCCAGATATAAGAAATTATGTTTTCATATATATGGCATATCCAGCCAGACATACAGAGAGAACACACCACAGATACTGGGGAGCATAAGCTGTGAGATCCCGGCATTACCATCATCTGTATATGTTTGTAGACAGCCTTTGGTCTGTTTTCAGCTCAACAGCCTTTTATTTATTTATCTATTTATTTATTTTGAGTTGGAGTCTCACTCTGTTGCCCAGGTTGGAGTGCAGTGACATGGTCCTGGCCTCGACCTGTTGGGCTGAGGCAATCCTTCCGCCTCAGCCTTCCAAGTAGCTGGAACTGCAGGCATTGCACCATCATGCCTGGCTAATTTTTAATTTATTTTTGTAGAGATGAGGTCTTGCCAAGTTGCCCAAGCTGGTCTCGAACTCACAGGCTCAGGCAATCCTCTCACCTCGGCCTCCCAAAGTGCTCGAATTATAGGCGTGAGCCACAGCACCCGGCCTCAACAGCCTTTTAAACCTGAGAACATAACATTCTACTCAGAGCCTCCCAGAATGTGCCCTCACAAGGTTTATTTGCCTTCTTTCATTATCTCTAATTCTTCATTTTCACTTACTTTTCCCCTAATTTTTCTCTAACCACACTGACCTTTCTGCTGTTTCAATCACAGGTCCTTTGCACCTGCTGTTCCTGCTTCCTGAAGTGCTTTATGTTATATTTATTGCATGACATGCTGCTTCACTTTCTTTAGATTTTTACTCACATGTCCCCTTCTTAGAGAAATGTTCTATTCAAATTTCTTTTAAAATGCTACGAAGGGGAAAATAATCATAACATTAAAGGTGAACTTTTTTCTTTGAAAGAAGCTTGTAACATTGGAAATTTTATTTTACAGAAATGGTCATTTTTTATAATTCCATTTCAAGAAAGAAGAGCCAGAGTTATCCTGGATTGGCTTCTTTGACTTGGAAACTAACTACAAGAACCCGAGCATTTATTTTTCTGTCTTCCCTGGGGAAATCAAATGGAAGATGAAAGAGACTATGTAAAACATTTTTTTTTTTTTTTTTTTTTTTGCTTCCTCCTAGAATCTCCTTCTCTTCCGCCTTCCTTTCATCCTTTTTGAAGAAACCATTGGTACAGCCTAGGGCTCAGTTTCTTCCTTAGATCTGTTATGATGCAGCTGCTTCTAACTAACACCAGCAGAAGGAGGCTTTAAATTGATAAGCTAGGAAATTGGAAATAAGCCTTTGACACTTAAGGTACCTTAAATTCTTGCTATTCTAAATGTTGTCCACAGACTAGCAGTATCTACTTCTAGTAAGAAAAACAGACTTTCAAGTCCCATCCCAGACTTTAGGGAATCGCTAATTTTTTTATTTCTCGTAGAGATGAGGACTCACCAAGTTGTCCAGGCTGGTCTCCCTGAACCCATGAGCCTCAGGCAATTCTCTCATCTCAGCCTCCCAAAGTGTTGGTTTTGTAGGCGTGAGCCACCATGTCACCCAGAATGTACATTTTAACAAGATCCTCAGGTGATTCTCCTGAATATTAAAGCTCTACCTTAAGTGATGGAGAATTAAAAATTTGGGTTTTTTTGAGACAAACTTAATTGTCTTTATTTAAAATATTACTTTATATTATATCTTTTAAAAATTAAATGCAAAGTATTACAGTGTTTTCACTTACTATATTATTAAATGATTATAGAAAAATTCTAAGTGGCTAAATACTCCCTTTTTCAACCACTGGATAAGAGCCCAAATTAATCCAGAGTACCTTAACATAAATAAAAATATCTCATTTTTCATGTTTAATATCTCATTTTTAACTTAGTGGAAAGAATCTAAGCCATCTTTAATTCGCATTATTTTAATCAGGTAGCTTGAAAATGAGGACTTCTGGGCTAAGGACCCTGAGGGTTTTGCTTTGCTAAACATAATACTTTACATTTTATCTTTTTTTTTTTTTCTTTTTAAAGTAGAGACAGGATCTCAAATTCCTGGCCTCAAGCGATCTTCCTGTCTTGGTCTCCTAAAGGGCTCCCAAAGGGATTACAGGCGTGAACCACGGTGCTTGGCTGCTAGGCATGATACTTTAAATTACCTTTTTTCTTGGCTTGACCTCCAGGACAACCCTTTTTTGTAGCCTCATTGCAACATTAGTTTTCTCTCCGCTCGTTGAGTTTGCTGCTCGTTGAGTTTGCTGCTCGTTGAGTTTGCTGCTCGTTGAGTTTGCTGCTCGTTGAGTTTGCTGCTCATTCCTGCACTCGTGGCCTTGTACTGGAGATGTGTAGGGGACATCAGCTGGAAGGGGCTCAGGAAAAACTTGCTGGTGGGCAGGGTGCATATGGGATTCACAGAAACACTTACATGTGCAGGGATGCAACTGACATTGCCAAAATGCACAGATGGCTAATTTTCCACAGGTAGAGTTTGCAGGTGAGAGCAGAGGGGCATGGGAATTTAATGACAGAGGTCTGTTAATCAGTGTGGGGAAATCCAACCAATGTGCTTCTAGATTTCACCAGAAGTTTGGGGTTTTTTTGAGTTGGAGTCTCACTCAGTCGCCCAGACTGGAGTGCAGTGGCCGCTCCCGGCCACCGCAGCCCAGCGGCTCCGGCAATCCTTCCGCCTCAGCCTTCCAGTAGCCGGAATTACAGGCGTGCGCTACCACGCCCGGCTGATTTTTTGATTTATTGTAGAGATGAGGTCTCACTGCCCAGACGGGTCTCGAACCCGCGGGCTCAGGCAATCCACTCACCTCAGCCTCCCAAAGGCGCAGGATTACAGGATGAGCCACTGACCCCGGCTTCACCAGTGGTTTTTGAGAACCATTGACCTAAAGCTTCAGAATTGTAGCTATCACAATGATTGGCCTTAAGCAGAGGAGGACGAAATCACCTCTATGCCCTCTGATTAGCACTGTCTGATCAAGCCTCTAAAATGATGCAAATGCCACAAGGAACTTTAGTTCAGTATTTTGTGAGAGATTACAAATACGTAACATTTAGTGAGTACTTACAGTGTGTTACATGCTTTACATATTTAAACTCCTTGATTTTTTTATAACAACCCTACAGAAATGATATTATTCTCACATTCTCCTTTTATAGATGAACTGGACGAAACAAGGGGTTTAGTCACTTGTCCAGGGCCACACAGCCAAGAAACTGCAGGGCAGGATGCACACCCGGGCAGTAAGACTGAAGTCTGTGTGCTTAACATCCACAACGCACTGCCTTCTTACTCAGGGATGTGATAGAGTATTCTAGTCATCAGCTCTTAATTCTAAAGCTGTACTAAACATCTAGAGTAAATGATAAAAATTATATTACTATCCCATATAAATATATGTAGAAATTATATATGTTTTCCCCAATTGATGGCCAATTTAGGAAGCAGTGGAGAGAAGTGGACTGCAAAACAGATAATAGGAGCAGGAAAGAGGGGAAAAATGAGGGGAATGTCTGGAATGATAGATACCTGGTATTGAAGAAGAGGTAAAATGTTGAAGAGCAGGGTGAGAAAGGAAAACAAAAAGAAGGCAAATCAGGTGTTGCAGGAATTCTGAGTGGCTGAGTTTTAGGTGCTTTTTGTAATGTTGATTAGTTATGAGTCACTTGCCTTGTTCTATTACTGAAACTTTAGCATTGCTAATATACATGGGCCAATATATTGTGAATTGGTGAACACATTGCATAAGCAATGTAAACATCGAGCCTGTGTGAGCAAAGTTTGGTGTTGAAGTTTTAAAAAGAAGCGTCATTAATGTTACTTAACAATATGCATAATTGCTTTTGAGCCAAAAAGTGGTTACATTTGAATTTTAAGCAGTTTGCTTTAATATCTGGTTCATATTGATGTTTAATATCAAGCCAACTCGCCTAACACTGTGGCTTATGTCTGTAAACCCAGCACTTTGGGAGGTGGAGGTGAGAGAACTGCCTGAGTCCAGGGGTTCAAGAACAGCCTGGGCAACTTGGCAAGACCTCGTCTTTACAGTAAATAAAAAAATTAGCCGGACATGGTGGCATGTGCCTGTGGTTCCAGCTTGGAAGCCTGAGGTGGAAGGATCACCTGAGCCCAGCAGGTCAAGACTGCGGCCATGAGCAGCATGCTACCTCACTTCAGCCTGAGCAACAGAGTGAGGATCTGACTCAAAAAAAAAAAAAAAAAATCAAGCCAAAATCTGGATCTGTAACTTAGAGGACCCAGTAGGTGTTTGGTTTAGGGGTATTCTGCCTAGATCTCTGGTTGATGGGTGAAATCAGGTTCAAATGGATAAGAGAGAAAAATGAGAATCTCTTAGGAAAAGACAGGTTTCAGAAGGAACAGATGGTGGCTCATTCCTATAATCCCAGCACTTTGGGAGGCTGAGGTGAGAGGATTGCCTGAGCCCACAGGTTCAAGACCAGCCTGGACAACTTGGTGAGACCTCATATCTACCATAAATCAAAAAGTTAGCCGGGCTTAGTGGCACGTGCCTGTAGCAACAGCTACTTGGAAGGCTGAGGCGGAAGCATCGCCGGAGCCCAGCAGGTCGAGGCTGCGGTGGCCGGGAGTGTGCTACTGCACTCCAGCCTGGGCGACTGAGACTCCAACTCAAAAAAACCAACCAACCAAACAAACAAACAAATTAGCTGGGCATAGTGGTACATGCCTGTAGTTCCAGCTACGTGGAAGGCTGAAATGGAAGGATCACCTGAGCCCAGTAGGTAGAAGCTGCGGTGGCTGTGAGCAAGCTACTGCACTCCAACTTAAAAGAAAAAAAAGAACAATCTAAACGATGAGTGAATGATAGGTCCAGCTGCTTTGGTTCCTTGGTGGTGGCTGGACTTGATTGGAAGGAGAAAAGCACTTCGAAATACTCCCTTCTGGAGGCTACCTCCTGTCCAACTTTGGGGAGAACAGTTTGCTTGAGAGTAGAGACACTAGTTGCTTTACTGCCGCTTTGTGTGTGATTCTGAGCAAGTTTGCTGATTCTCTGGATTTTGGTTTTCTTATGCTTTAAATGGAGTAGATGATTCCTGGGGCTTCTTGATTTCAGTTCTAACAAAAAATGATCCTTAGAAAGCAAGATATGTTTTATATGCTACAGTATATTTGAGGAATAAAAATTTAACTCATAGCCAGGCTCGGTGGCTCAGCCTGTCATCCCGCGCCTTTGGGAGGCTGAGGTGAGTGGATTGTCTGAGCCCCTGGGTTCGAGACCCGCCTGGGCAGCGAGACCTCATCTCTACAATAAATTAAAAAAAAAAAAATCGGCCGGGCGTGATAGCGCATGCCTGTAATTCCGGCTACTTAGAAGGCTGAGGCAGAAGGATCACCGGAGCCCAGCAGATCCAGGCTGTGGTGGCCGGGAGCGGCCACTGCACTCCAGTCTGGGTGACAGAGTGAGACTCCAACTCAAAAAACAACAACAACAACAACAAAAAAACCAAAAATTTAACTCATGTTGTACCATGTTTAATTTATTGTTGAGGGGAAAGTTGCTTATGTAGGGAACCGTTCATAGACTTCCAGAGATTGAACAAAAAAATCCTTCACTCAATAAAACTACACAGTATGTTCACTAAAGAATGTAGCACTGAGTTTTTCTAAGGGTGGTCATATATAAGCAATTGTAGGAGCCACATAATTTACTATTTTATCAACAAAATGCCTTAAAATTTCTTCCCTAAATTCGATACATATTACTCTCACACTATACTGCTTCTTAGTTGAAAAGACAGTGTTCAACTTATTAGATTTTAAAATAGGAATTATAAAGCTGTGTTCAGCTGGGCGCAATGGCTCAAGCCTTTAATCCTAGCACTTTGGGAGGCTGAGGCAGGAGAATTGCTTGAGCCCAGGAATTCAGGACCAGCCTCATCTCTACAAAAATAAAAATAAAAAATAGCAGGCCATGGTGATATGAACCTGTAGTCCTAGTTGCTTGGGAGTCTGAGGTGGAAGGATCATCTGATCCCAGGAGGTCAAGGCTTTGGTGAGCTGTCATCGTGCCATTACACAATGCAGTGGAAAAAATGTGGCCTGAAAGAAAATAATAGGACCAGTGAGAAAAAAAAAAAGAAGATGGGACAGGAAAGTAGGAGAGAGAGAAGAGACTAGGCAGAAAGGTAAGGAAAAGGAGGAAGTAGGCTAGTTCTCTCTTTCTCTCCCTCTGTCTCTCTCCCCCTGATGTCCTTCTCCCCTCTCTCCCTCTCCTCTCCCCCTTCCCTCCCTCCCTCTCCTTTTCCTCTTGTTGAAAAGCATCGCTTTATTTGCTGTATTGTCCTTATACCCTACCTAACCCTTCATCCAGACCCCTTTGTAGGGCCATTTCACCCATCTCGCAACAACTCCAGCTGCCCTACTCCTTCGGACAGTTTCCTTTATCTCAGTGAGATTTGACTTTCCTGGGACATCATTCCACCGTCCCCTGGCCAGGTAACAGCCAGCAGTGGGCTGTCTCTAGAAACTGCAGGCTTTATTACCTATCTCTATAGATTCCAGGCCAGGCCGCCAGATGCCGTTCTGATGTTGATACTCAATTCTTGAATTTCACCTTGCCTGAATGTTCACTGCTGCTACCTGGTTTATACTGTTCTGTGATTCTGACATCCTCATGGCTGCTTAAGAAATCCTGACCTATAGCGGTATCTTCTATCAGTGCTAGCCTGAAGGGGACAAAACACTGGTGCTGTCTCCATCCGTACACTTTGTATTGCGTTGGTAAGTGAAATGTCCTCTGGACCCTCCCAAGGATCATTGTTAGCTGGTTGGATTTCCGGTCTGACACATAGACCCAATTTAGCAGGCTCTGTTTTCAGAGCCTTTAGCTTCCTTCTGCCAGTCTGTCATAGCAGTGTTGGCATCTCTACTTTATTTAATGTGGGCTGTCACTTTCTCCAAACTTTTTTTTTTTTTTGAGTTGGAGTCTCTCTCTGTCGCCCAGACTGGTGTGCAGCGGCTGCTTCCGGCCACCGCAGCCTCGACCTGCTGGGCTCTGGCAATCCTTCCGCCTCAGCCTTCCAAGTCGCTGGAACTACAGGCGCACGCTACCACGCCTGGCTAATTTTTTTTGATTTATTGTAGAGATGAGGTCTTGCCAAGTTGCCCAGGCGGTTCTTGAACTCGCGGGCTCAGGCAGTCCACTCACCTCAGCCTCCCAAGCACGGGATTACAGGCTGAACCACTGAGCCTGGCTTTCTAAACTTCTTAGAGCCATTCCAGTGGTGTATTTGAGCCTCTACAAGGCCTTTGCCTCAGTGTTAAATCCTGTGCCAGAGAGGAGTACCTCATCTCAACCCTGATCCAGCATCATCTTCTACCCCTCCATCCGCAGGCATGCTCCCCCATATTCCAGTGTATGGTAGCTAGGTCCTGCAGCTCTTTGAAATATCATCCCTTTCCTTTTTTCCTCTTTTGGTTTCATTTCTAAGCTTTATTAGGTAGGACCTGATCAGCTTTAGTCTAGGGCTAATTCAGCCCCACTGTGGAGGCAGAACACCCTTTGAGTACTTAACCTGATACCCATGAATGAGGAGGTTTTTCCTACTTCTTGATGGGAACAGGCTCTATTCTGGCCCCATGTGAGTTTCAGGGATTGGGCCCACCAATCTTTTCAGGGAGCTCCTTCCCACCTCAGGCAATTTTCTCATATAAACTCATCAGTACTCAGCCAAGACTGGGGTAGGGAGGGCCTGGGGTTGGGGGATCACCTGCAGTTCCCCGTGCCTTCTCTGGGCCACTTTCTTCTCTAGGACTCTGCCAGGGACTCCATCCACCCTGGTGGTTCCCTTGCTCTGTGCCAAGCCTTGAAATGTTTTGTGCAGTAAGCTAGGGCTTCTTCAGAAGAAACAAGGGAGAAGAGCCAGAGAGAGTGTGGGCAAGATGGAGGTCAAGTGTTTTGTAACCTAGTCTTGGAAGCGACAGCCTATCACTTTTGCCAAATC
This sequence comes from Carlito syrichta, assembly GCF_000164805.1. Taxonomy (NCBI): domain Eukaryota; kingdom Metazoa; phylum Chordata; class Mammalia; order Primates; family Tarsiidae; genus Carlito; species Carlito syrichta. Next base: position 32,746 of record NW_007080604.1, read on the forward strand.
CATTGTTAGAAGCTAATCAGTAGGTCCAACTGACCCTGAGGGGGAGGGGATTGCATCTGTGCCCAAATACCACAAGGTGGGGACTGCCGTTTTCCTTCTTTTATTTTCCTGTAATTTTGAGAGCCTGTAATCCATTCCAGAATTGGAAGATGTGTTGGGGATCCCACAAGGCACCCCTAATTCATTACTAGTTCGTAGGGCTCCCCTTTTGTATTCTCTTTTCCAGGAATCCTTTGTTGCCTGCTGGGTTTTTAATTGTTTTAGGTGGTAGAGTGTGTTAGTTAGTTATTGCTGAGTAACAGACTACCCCCAAAACTTAGTGACTAAAACAACATTTATTAGGCCCGGTGCAGTGGCTTATGCCTGTTATCCCAGCACTTTGTAAGGCAGAGACGAGAGGACTGCCTGAGTCCAGAGGTTCAAGACCAGCCTGGGCAATTTCTCTACAAGAAATTAAAAAATTAGCTAGACATGGCGGCAAACACCTTTAGTTCCAGCTACTTGGAAGGCTGAGGTGGAAGGATCATCTGAGCCCAGCAGGTCGAGGCAGCAGTGGCTGTGAGCGTGCTCCTGTACTCTAGTCTGGGCGACAGAGTGAGACTCTGACTCAAAACCAAAACCAAACCAAAACAAAGACATTTATTATCTCAGTTTCTGCGTGGGTAGAAACCCAGGTGTAGCTGAACTAGGTCCTCTGGCTCAGAGCGTCGTCTTCCAAGGCTGCTGGCAAGGGGCCAGCGGGAGCTGCAGTCATCTTGGGACTTGCCTGGGGATGGATCTGCCTCCAGGTGCCCTTGGAGGACTGCTGGTGGGATTCCTTTACTCACAGGCTGCCAGGCTGAGGGCCTCAGTTCCTAAGCTGGCCGTTGGTTGGAGGTTGCCCTCAGTGTCTACCATTTGGGCCTTGCCAGTGGGGGATCCCAACAGGGCAGCGGGCTTCTTCAGAAGAAACAAGGGAGAAGAGCCAGAGAGAGTCAAGATGGAGGTCAAGTGTTTTGTAACCTAGTCTTGGAAGCGACAGCCTATCACTTTTGCCAAATCCATTGTTAGAAGCTAATCAGTAGGTCCAACTGACCCCGAGGGGGAGGGGATTGCATCTGTGCCCAAATACCACAAGGTGGGGACTGCCGTTTTCCTTCTTTTATTTTCCTGTAATTTTGAGAGCCTGTAATCCATTTCAGAATTGGAAGATGTGTTGGGGATCCCACAAGGCACCCCTAATTCATTAATTGTACGGGGACTTAGAGGATTCAGCATCGAGTAATAGCTGCAGTTTATCACGGTGAAAGGATACCAAAGCAAAGCGAAACCGTATATGGGTGAAGTTCAGAGGAAACCACTCACTCACAAGCTCCGAGTCCTCTCCCAGTGGAGCCACAGGATCTTAATTCCTGCAGCAACACATTGTTCAAATATGTGTGAAATGCTGTATGCCAGGGAAGCTCGAGGCAAGCTTTTTATTGGGGGCTGGTCACGGAGGTGGGTTCTGCCTAGTTCATGCCAACATTCCAGACGCCAGAAGGAAGGGAGGTGTTCAACCTGCACCGCAGTGTTGAACTAACAGTTTGGGCACAGTGTGCCACTTTTATCAGTTAGGGAATGCTGGGAACCCCCTCAAAATCCAAGTTGCCAAACACCAACCCAGGGCCACCTTGCAAGCCCACCTTTCTACCAGGTTAACTCTTTTCTGAATGTGAGGGAATTTATGTTAAGCTTCATGTAAATAATAGTGATAAGATTTTGCTAAATTTGATGATTCTGGGCCAAGGCCAAAGGGTATGAGGGTGTATGAATCGTGCGTGCTCGGACCTGGAGATCAAGGAACTTTTTAGGCAGTCATACTACTGTTTAGATTCTAGCTTCGTGTCACAATGTTTCAGGGTGCATTGATGTCTACAAATAAATATTCAGTACCTGGTTTTGGCCTGGTTACTGTGCTCTAGATATAGACTGTAAAATGGTGATCATGTCTATCTATGTGTGTCTGTATTCCTGAAGATTTTAGTCTGGTGGGAGACAGATATTAAGCAAATAAACACAGAAATAACTCCATAATTACAAATATAAAATTTTCTTTACAGGAAAAGAAAGCATTCATTTAATTTTTCTTTCTCTTTTCTTTTTGAGCGGGATCTCACTCTGTCACCCAGGCTGAAGTGCACTGGCACAGTCTTGTCTCACCACAGCCTTGACCTCTTGGGTGTAGGCAGTCCTTCCCTTCAGCCTCTCGAATAGCTGGGACTATAGATGTGTGCCACCACACCTGACTTATTTTTTTATTCTTATTTTTATAGAGATGAGGTCTTGCTATGTTGCCTAGCCTGGGGGTCTCAAACTCCTGACCTCAAGCAGTCCTCCTGCCTCAGCCTCCCGAAGTGCTAGGATTATTCAGGCGGGAGCTATGGTGCCCAGCCTCAGTAGTTTTTTTTATGTGCTTTGTGTTACTATTCTTGCTTGAGCAAGATTAAGTCCCTGTTCTTGTGGATGTTACATTTTAACTAGGGTTGGGGTTAGAGGGGTTTGGCATAGACAATAAATAAATAAGAAACAGGTAAATCGTATTTTGTCTGGCTGTGTAAGTGCTGTGAGGAAAAATAAAGCATGACTGAGTGATGGGGAGACTACTTTGGATAAGATAGTCAGGAAAAGTCTCTCCGAAGTCACTTCTGAAGAGGGGAGGTATGAGCAGAATCCTGAATGAATTAGGGAAGCAACTGTATACAAGGATCTGCATTCCAGGCAGAGAGAATTACAAAAGAAGACAGCCAGGAGATCAGTGTGGCTGGAGCCAGAGAACAGGGAGAGAGGAATGAGTGTCTCATGTCAGTCAATCCCTCTGCAAGAGAAGGGTTTTGGATTAACTTCCAGTGTGATGGAACACCTATTGTCGGGTTTTTAGCATGACAATGACTATCAGATCATGTTTACTTTTGGAAATTATTTTTATTTATTTATTGAGACGTTTCACTCTGTTTCCCAGGTTAGAATGCAGTGCCACTATAGCTCACTGCAGCCTCGAACTCCTGGGCTCCAGCGATCCTTCCACCTTAGTCTCCTGAGTAGCTGGCGCTATAAGCACCAGCCACCATGCCTGGCTAGTTTTTTAACTTTTTGTAGAGATGAGGTCTTGCTGTGTTGCCCAGGCTGGTCTTGAACTTCTGGGATCATGTTTTTGTGAATGCTTTAAATAGAAATAGGCTGGGCGCGGTGGCTCAGCACTTTGCGAGGCTGAGGTGAGGGGATTGCCTGAGCCCATGGGTTCGAGAACAGCCTGGGCAACTTGGCAGCACTTCATCTCTACAATAAATAAATAAATTAGCCAGGCATGGTAGCAATACATAAAATGTGTAAATCATACATCCATAGCTTGTTGAATCTTGCATAGAGAACACACCTGTGTGATCACTGTCCGGCTCAGGGCATAAAACATTAGCAGCTCCTCAAGAACTTCCATCACGTTTCAGGCCTCCATCACCATAAGTTGATTTGGCCTGTTTTGAACCCTCGTATGGTTGTTGTCACACTCTATGCACTCTTTTGTGTTTGACTTTTTTCACTCAGCTTTATTTTTGAAACTTGTTCTTGTCATATTAGCTATAAGCTGTTTAACAATTTACTTATGTTAGTTCATTGTATGCATATACCACAGTTTATTCTGCTCTTGATGGACATCTGGGTTCTTTCCAACTTTTGGCTGTTACAAACAGTGCTAGTGAACTTTTGACATAGCTTTATACATAATGTATTTCTGTTGAGTATCTGTCTAGGAGTGGAGCTATTAGGATATGAGGTATGCACATTTTATAGCCAAACTTTAATAGATACTTCCAGTTTTCCAAAGTGATTGTAGCTATCAGCAGTATTTGAGAATTCTTACTGATGACTAGTTTAAAAAATTTTTTAAAGGGATTTTGGGGTGTGTATGTGTTGTAGTATATTGGCATTTTTTTGTTTTGTTTTGAGTTGGAATCTCACTCTGTTGCCTAGGCTAGAGTGTGGTGGCACACTCATGGTCACTGCAGCCTCGACCTGCTGGGATCAGGCCTTCCTTCCACCTCAGCCTTCCAAGTAGCTGAAATTACAGGTGTGTGACACCATGGCCAGCTAATTTTTCTGATTTATTGTAGAGATGAGGTCTTGCCATGTTGCCCAGGCTTGTCTCAAACTGGTGAGCTCCGGCAATCCTCTCACTTCAGCCTTCCAAAGTCCTGGGATTACAGGTGGGAGCCGCTGCTCTGGGCTTGGTGTGGTTTTAATTTGCATTTGCCCCATGACTAGTGAGGTTGAGTATCTTTTCTTGTGCTTATTGACCATTTGAATTTACTCTTGTGAAATATCTGTTCAAATCTTTTGCCCACCATTCACTAGCTGTAAGTACTTGGATTCAGGTACCTAATTTCTTTGAGTATAGTGTTAAAAATTCATAAAATATGAATATTATCTACTTTGAGTAGTCTCTCTTTGCAAATTAGCATTAATTCCAGGTTTTTATTATTTAGAAATCTTACAATTTACGAAAGTTTCTAAGAACTTTAAACATTATCTAAAAATATATATTTTATGCATTGACAATTCTACGTGGATATAAAGATTTTTTAAAGATAGTAGGTCCAGAGAGTGAGTGGAATGACCATTTTAGCTTTGCTAAAATGAATATAGGAAAATCAACTTTCAAAAAATAGTACTTGTTTATAAGAAGACAGACTCCTAGAAATGACTGAAAACTTCTTGCAAAAATTGCAATTATATAAACAACTTGAATTAAATAATTTATATAGTTTAATGAGAAGAATTGTGCCAAATTTTTTTTCTTAGGGTCCGTATACTTTCCATGGTTGTTTTCATCCACTCCATGCTATGGGTATTTATTATAGAGTGGTGATTCCCAGGTCTCCAGCTCACTCTTGAGTTTAGATTCATTTGTGTAACTGACTACAGTTTCCATTGGTGCCTTCCATGTGTTTCCAACCTCTACCAAAGATTGACCATATATATTTTCCTCTCAGCACCACTCCTCTCCATCTACCGAACTTTAACAATAATAAAAATGGCAGCAATATCAACGTCATCAACAAAAATCCGAGAATTGATTTTTGAGATGGTCTACTACGTTGGTATTTGAGGAAATGCTCTGTGGCATTTAATGCAACTGTAAAACACTATTACCAAAGTAAAAACAATTACTACTCTTCTTTTGCAGATAATTCCGTTTTAGCTGTTCAGGCTGATCTGAGTGATTCATGCGTCTCATTTCTAGCTTATAAATTTTTAGTGAAATTTATGGTATATTGGATTTGTGTTTTATGATAGTGTAAGTACTTTATAACATCTTAATATCGTCCTTGTGTAATGTGCAGCTTGTATACTTATACTTATTTAAAAATTGTAACATTTTGCCCTTGTAAAGGGTTAAGAGGTTTCTTACTGTTAAATCTTTGCTTCTCTTATATTGTTGGGTTATATCAGTGTTTCATCCAATTAAAGCATTTTTCTATGTAAAAACATTATCTATTAAAACAATCCATTTTATAATGTATTTTCCAGAAATGTTTAAAGGCAATTGGAGTTATAGGACATAAATTATGGTGTGATTAAAATAATTTATTGCTTTCCAAAAGGTTTCCCCCAAAGTTCCTTTAAATAGTAAGTTCCATCAGTGCCTCTAAAATGTGTCTAAAATACTTTTTGATATTTAATCATAACTTTTCATGACAAATTATAAAACAAATACCTCCTACCTTTGGAATGTTTTACTTAGCTGTATTTCTGAAATAAATAAGACACAATTGAGTTTGACTTGGAAACAACAATGCTTTTGAAAGAGCATGTGTGAACCCTTCATTCCACATTAGAAACTGAATGGCAGCCTGCTCACTCCACCTCCAAGTATAGGAAACTGCAGATGTGAAATGTGATTAGTTTGGTGTCATGTCATTTGCATTTGCTGGACCCAACAACTGGATCCACTCTGATTTTTCCACATACCAGAGTTCAGACTAATAAAATGTAGGACAGTTTGATCTTCCTATCTTGAGGGCCTTGTTCTATCATATCCTCTTCAATACCTGGGGTCTGCTCCCTGCTTCTGACCTCTAGCTCTTTCTCTCTCTCTCTGTGTGCATACAGGCACACACACACACACACACACACACACACACACACTTTTTTTTTTTTTTTTTTTTGAGCAATGGTCTCACTCTGTTTCCCAGGTTGGAGTGCAGTAGCTTGATCAAGGCTCACCACAGCCTCAACCTCCCGGGCTCAGGCTATTCTTTTGCCTCGGCCTCTCAAGTAGCTGGGACTACAGGCATGCACCACCACATCTGGCTAAATTTTTTATTTTTATTTTTTGTAGAGACAAAGTCTCACTACATATATGTATATATTTCCCAGGCTTGTCTCGAACTCGTGGGCTCAAGTGATTCTCCCAACTCAGCCTCCCAAAGTGCTGGCATTACAGGCATGAGCCACTGTGCCTGGTCTGTATTTTAAGCTCCGTTTCCAGTTCCCCAGGGATTTTGCTTTGGCTACTGCTACCATGTTTTAAGACATTCCTATTAACCCCTGTTTGTAGTTTTGTATGAGAACTGTGTTCTAAATGCCAATGACACACTGTGCTTTTGTAGTTTAATCTTAAAGAAGCTGGGACTATACTGTATATATTCTTTTCTATGTTATTTATGTTTATTATGTTTATATTTATATTGTAGGACTCTTAGAATAGCATGTTACATGCAAAGATATTTAGCCTCACTAGTAATGAATGAAGCAAAAGATTAAAACAATAAGAACCATTTTCATCTTAGCATTTTTGCAAAGATTTAAAAAATAACTACTCAGTGTTGGCTGAGGTATGTATGGTATAGCAGTCTCATATGCTGTCAGTGGGTTTGTGATTTAGTTCTCTGGTTTTTCTAGATGGCACTGAAATTTTGTATCTAAAACCAAAAACAAACACAGAAGAAATATGTAAACCAGCAGCTCTCTTCTTGGGAGTTTGTCCTTCTGTAATTCTGGTTTTTCACCAACACTGGTCTACAAGGCAGTTGTAGTAATAATACTAGTAGTAGTAGTATAAAAAAGATATTGAACAGTATACACACCTGATTACAAAGAGAAGAGTGAACAAATGAAATGTGGTTTGTTTATGCAATGAAATACTATGTAGTCTTTAAAAATAATGATATACCTAGGTGTGGTAGCTCACATCTAAAAACCCAGCACTTTGGGAGGCTGAGGCAGGGAGGATTGCTTGCACCCAATAGTTGAAGACAAGCCTAGGAAACACAACAATATCTTATCTCTACACAGATTTAAAAAAAGAGCTGGATGTGCTGGTGTGTAACTGTAGTTCCAGCTGTTTGGGAGAAGGATTGCCTGAATCCAGGAGGCTGAGGCTTCAGTGAGCCGTGATTGTGCAACTGCACTCTAGTCTAGGCAACAGAGTGAGGCTCTACTAAAAAATAAACAGGCAGGGCTTGGTGGCTCAGCCTGTAATCCCAGCACTTTGGGAGGCCGAGGAGAGTGGATTGCCTGAGCCCGCGGGTTCAAGACCAGCCTGGGTAACTTGGCGAGACCTCATCTCTACGATTAAAAAAAAAAATTTGTTGGTCGTGGTAGCACATGCCTGTAGTTCCAGCTACTTGGAAAGCCAAGGCCAGGGATCGCTGGAGGCCAGCAGTTTGAAGCTGGGGTGGCTGTGAGTGTGCCACTGTACTCCAGCCTGGGTGACAGAGTGAGACTCCAACTCAAAAAAATAAAAAATAAACAATAAGCAAACAAAGTAGGTATATATAATCGACCTGGAAATATATATACAATATTTTAAAAATAGGTTAGAAGAGATTTTATTCTAAAGTGTATATTTGTATATATTTACATATGAAAAAGTCTGGAAAGGTGGGAGTGTATGTGTATTCCAGAATATTGGGATAACTTTTCTTTCCTTTTTTAAAATGATTGCTTATTTATTTATTTAGAGTTGGAGTCTCACTCTGTCGCCCAGGCTGGAGTGCCTTGGCACACTCATAGCCACCCCAGCATTGACCTACAGGCTCAGGCAATACACCCGCCTCGGCCTCCCAAAGTGCTGGGATTACAGGCTGAGCCGCCGAGCTCGGCCGTTTAATTTTCTTTTAAGGGGAATGGCAGATAAGTTATCTTCTTTTTGCTTAGATTTATTTTCTAATTTATCTTTAATCAGCATATATTATGTTCCTCATAAATAATAAATTATAAAAAGAAAAATGATCTGTTACCCATTAGCTATTATCCTCAAATTACTAAAATAGTTTGTTAGTGGTGTGGTAGAAAACTTCCAAGATCAGAAGAATGGAAACATAGGTTCCAGTCTAAGCTGTGTCACTAACTAGCTATGAGACCATCAGCAAGTCTCTCTGGACCTCAGTATCTGTATTGTAAAATAAATTGGTTAAACTCGATCTTTGATTTTTAAACTTATCAGACTGTTAGTGTTTCCAAGGAACTGGTAGGGTGGAGCATGTTTCTATACAAACACTTCTGTCTGTCCCCAAACAGAGCAGCTCTGCATGCAGTATTTGATATTTTGTATATTGAGTTTCTGTTTTAAGCCATCTTTTAGCACAAGGTTTTATAGTTTTGAGGTGGAGATAAGGGAAAGAAAAGACCCCATCTGTAAGATTCATAATTCTAAGGTGTGTCTGATGCTACTCTCTGAAGCTTCCAGTTTTCATCCTATTCATGGCGCATAGTTTAGAGCAGACCTTAACTTATGTTTCAGGATGCCCTTACTGTCTGGAAATGTCAGTCTGTGACAGTTGACATTCATTGGGAACTAATGAGTATGTGAATAATTCATGTCTGATTTGTGGGTGCCTTCACTCTGGCACAGAGACCCTGTATTTTTACACTTGTGGAAAACCCTTTGAATATCTTTTAGGAGTTGTTTTTCCATTTAGTCTTGACCTGTTGGTATATAATACTCTTACTAGTCTACCCTACTGTAATTTGGGCCCCAATCAATAGTTTGGGTCACCAGTATTTGTGCAACCTTTGCAAATTACTTCTCCTGTTAGAGTCTCAGTGTTCTGTTCCATAAAATGGTAAATGACCAAGTTGAATTGTATTATCTGTAAGTTTCCTTCTGGCTGTAGAATTCTGTGAAGTTACATAGTGTGTTTGCCAGTGCAATTGAGTTCACTGTTAACATTGGTTATGGATATAGGATCATTGGTAACTCAAAAGAAACTCATATTTGAATACTTACTTATAAGTACATTTAGCAAGAAGAATCTTTGATAGTCTAGATAATCATGGTGCTTCAAACAAAATAGTGAAACCACATGATATGTGTCTGACCATAGGTACCTGTATCTTCCATAACCTATACACATGCACAGTGTTTCCTATAACCGCTTAGAGAGGACTGCATTATTTTGTTGGTTGCTAGGGTGAATTGAAATTTAAGCCTGACTTTTAATTTGGTGAGTCTTCTTTATCCAAAGGGTAGTGAGGTAATCATTTTTAACCTAAAATTACAATCTGTCCTCTGTTTCAGAGTAAACAAGATTTTATTCATCACAAAATGAGTGGTTTTTGAAAACAACTACACTATATTATTGAGTTTATCTATTTCCTGTTGTCTAGTTGATGTGAAAAGGTACTATATGCATTTATTGTATCAAATGAGGAAAATGAGGAAATAAGGAAACAGAAGCAATTCCCCAACAGAGTTTTAAAGTAATCATTTTCTTTTCTTTTGCATTATCTTTGTTTTATGTGAACTTTACTCATTTCCTGTAAATTTATCTTTTGAGGTCCTGCTTTCAGGTTACCACTGTTTGCATGTTTGTTACAGAAAATCCATCAATTGTATAGGAAACAAAGTAAAACAGCTCCTAATTCCAAAGAAAGAGAGAAAGGGGAGAGAGGGAGAGCGAGAACAAAGCATGGTGTGGGCTTAAAAAAAATAATAAGAGAGACTAAAGTAATTTTTATCACATTGCGAACTTTCATATCCAATTTTTTCCTTACCATTATCTTATGCCATTTTCCTATGCTGTTGAAAAACTTCCACAATCCATGGCTTTGGGAGCTACATCAGAATTTATTTAACAGTCCTTTTCGCTGCTCTTCGACATTTAAGTGGTTTGCAATTTGAGTTTACTATACCTTGGAGTGAATATCTTGTAATATGAATTCTTGCCCTTATCTCTTATTATTTCATTTTTTACTAGCTTAAAAGGTATACAATTTAAACTTCTTAATTGCTATTGCCAAGTAGGTTTACAGAAAAATTGTACTTCCAGTAGAAGTATATCAGAATTTTCATTTGATTTTTGTCATTTTTAATACTACAGGATCATATTATTCTTGATTAATTTTAGTGTAGTATCTTTTCTTTAGTGTCCTTCTCTGCTTATAGAGAATATTGTTAATGAGAAGCAGAAATCCTTAGCAGAAAAATATTTTGGAAATTCAACTTTTTTCCTTTATAACTTGAAAATTTCATGGAGTTGGATTTTAGGAACATTTTGCTTCTTTTTTTTTTGAGTTGGAGTCTCACTCTGTCGCCCAGACTGGAGTGCAGTGGCACGTTCCTGGCCACCGCAGCCTCTACCTCTGGGCTCCGGCGATCCTTCCGCTACAACCTTCCAAGTAGCCAGCACTACAGGCTCACACTGCCACACCTGGCTAATTTTTGATTTATTGTAGAGATGAGATCTCGCCAAGCTGCCCGGGCGGGTCTTGAACCCATGGATTCACGCAGTCCACTCACCTCAGCCTCCCAAAGTGCTGGGATTACAGGCTGAGCCACCAAGTCCGGCTTATAAGGCAGATTTAAGTAATTCTGGCAACCCAGATATCAGTCATTTTTTGTTATAAGCCCATTCTTAATATGCTCAGAAGCTGTTCAGTCAAACTGATAAATTCGTGGAAGTTTTTGTTGTTGACAGGTACTTGGTTTGGAATTTTTATTTCTGCAAGATCTAAATAATTTAAGGCTATATATAAAAAGAAAATGCACCAGGTGTGGTGGCTCATGCCTGTAATCCCCGCACTTTGGAAGGCCAAGGCAGGAGAATTTCCTGAGCTCAGGAGTTCGAGACCAGCCTAGACAACATAGCGAGAATTCGTCTCAACAAAAACAAAAAAAATTAGCCACGTGTGATGGTGCACGCCTGTAGTCCCGCCTACTTGGGAAGCTGAGGTGGAAGGATCTCCTGAGACCAGGAGGACGGGGCTGTAGTGAGTTTGCCACTGCACTCCAGCCTGGATAACAGAGTAAGATGAGATTGCAATCCTTCCCCTCCAAAAAAAAAAAATGCCTGAAGTATACCTTTTTTCTGAACCTCATTTGAAAAATTACTGTGTATACCTCTCAAAGTTGTAACAGTTAAATGTGGCAGTTGTTAACTGAGTTTTGGGTATCACTTATCCTGATATTTAATTATGGTTCATATTTTAAGAACTTTTGGTATAATGCATCCTCAAGTGGAAATAGTTGACCTATATAAAGTAGCATTTAGACTTTCTGCTCTTTAGGAAACAATCCTGTGATGTATGTTACATATGTAAAATACCATAAAAATATCTTTCATTTGATTTGTTTTTCTCTAAAACCAAAGCCATAAGCCATATTTGAAAAATGCAAGGTGGGTGGTTTTTAACTTCCCCGAGGACAATGGTAAGGGAGTGTGATAGAAACTTTGAGGTGAAATACTGAGCAAAGTCTGTGCATGTCCAAAAGGCAGGTGATTTCCTAACCATGTGTTTCTCTAGGTGCAAGGATGACAGGGATAAAGTTTGGTAGTGACTGCTTATGGGCATAGTCTAAAGGAGGTTTCTGAATTACATATTTTAAACTTATTATATACTAACAAGCATCTTCTGGCATTATGCTCTCAAGACATATTGTGTACCAGCTAAATACCTCAAACCATGTAAATACTATGTAGACATCTGTAAATACCTTAAAGAAACTATGTAAACACTATGCAAATAACCCGAAGAAACCATGATATCAAGAATGATTTTTACAATCAGAAGAACTTAACAACTTTTTAAAAATTGTAATAACAAAATAATTGGGGGAAAAAACTTTTTGCATCTATAGGAGAATGGATATATAAGATGGTGTATTCTAAATAGAATGGTATACACCAGCGAAAATAAATGAACTAAAGCAGAGACCATCTAGCTGTTCATTAAACCTTTTTCTTCTCCTTTCTGGCAGACAGTTAGATCTCACATCCCTCAGCATCCCTGACTTTAGTGAGTTTTTTTTTTTGAGTCTGAGTCTCACCTGTTGCCCATGCTGGAGTGCAGTGGCACAATCATGGCCACCACAGCCTCTGCCTGCTGGGCTCAGGTGATCCTTCCACCTGAGCCTTCCAAGTAGCTGGAACCAGAGGCGTGCTACCACGTCCCACTAAGTTTTTGATTTATTGTAGAAATGAGATCTCACTGTGTTGCCCAGGCTGGTCTTGAACCTCCTGGGTTCAGGCAATCCTCTTGCCTCTGCCTCCCAAAATGCTGGGATTACAGGCATGAGTCACCATGCCCAGCCTAGTGAATATTTTTAACAACAGAAAGTAATTCTAGATGCTACTAAGGAAGAAAAAGTGATATAGAAAATATGCTAGTTAGATTTAGTTATTCTTGCTTACCTTTAGAAACAGCAATAAAGAGGAATTCTTTCAAATTATAAGGAAAGTTACATAAATGCCAGATAACAAGTGAGCATTCTCATTTGAAATGCAATGTATTTTATTTACTTTAGAGACAGGTGTCTCACTCTGTTGCATAGGCTAGTCTCGAACTCTTGGGTGCAAGCAATCCTCTCGCCTCAGTCTCCTGATTAGCTGGGACTACATGTGTATGCACTACGTCCAGCTTTCAGATATGATTTTATAAGTGATTTTCCTATTTTAGGAAACTAGCTCAAACTTTTCCCTATTATCATAGAGACGTTTGTTCCTCACAAAGAGGACTAGGGCAGAGAATTAGGTAAGCATAATCTAAACTATTATGCTAATAAAACAACTCAGAATATGCCCAGGAAGTGGATCTGGATGTATTATTGCTTATGAAGAGAAGTACATTTTTCACTATCCTGTCATTTGTGAGACTGATAATATTGTTACCGGATTGTATGTGTCATAAATAAACAACATTTCAAAGTCATAATGGTATTCAAACTAAACTGTTTGGAAAAACATTTCTGGAAGTTTTATAGCATTGTTGGCAATTCCTTCATTTATTTTAGATTTTTAAGATAGCTATTATCTATGAATACAAAGTTTTATAATTGAGAATTTAGGAACTTGTTTTTGAAATAGACATGAAAATAAAGTAAATTATAGAAGGAGAGAATGGAAAAGAGAGAAGAGGAACTGTTTAGGTAAAAATTAGAAACAGAAAGCAATATAGTGAAAATACCAGTGATTCAAAATAACCCGTAAATGAAACCATACTGAAACAGCAGCAGAAAATACTCCTATTGACAGATTATAAAAAGCCAACTATATAAAAGATATAAACAAATGACCAAATAAATAATAAACTTGAACACTGAGAGCTTTATATATATATTTTTAGTTGGAGTCTCACTCTGTTGCCCAGACTGGAGCTGGAATGCAGTGGCACCCTCTTGGCCACTGCAGCCTCGAGCTGCTGGGTCCCGGGGATCCTTCCGCCTCAGCCTTCCAAGTAGCTGGAACTACAGGCGCGCTACCATGCCCGGCTAATTTTTTGATTTATTGTAGAGATGAGGTCTCGCCAAGTTGCTTAGGTGAGTCTCGAACCCGCAGGCTCAGGCAATCCATTCACCTCAGCCTCCCAAAGCGTGGGATTGCAGGCTGAACCACCGAGCCCGACTGAGAGTTATATTTTTAAAAAATTAAGTCTAAGTGTTTAATTAGAGGTAGTATGAACTAAAGCCATTTAAATTTTCAACCTCAAGTTTTGAGAGTATTACAATGTCTTTAGTCTTCACCTTTCAGTTCTTAGCTTTTAAATAGCCACTGAAAACCAGAATTACTTTTTGGAAAAATGCATCTGTATACATCTAGATATTCAGTCTTAAAGCAGTTCTCATTTTTGTCAACCTCGACTGGAAAAAAAGAAATCTTTTTTTTTTTTTGAGTTGGAGTCTCACTCGGTCGCCCAGACTGGAGTGCAGTGGCCGCTCCCAGCCACCGCGGCCTCGGCCTGCTGGCCTCCGGCGATCCTTCCGCCTCAGCCTTCCGAGTAGCCGGAATTACAGGTGCGCGGTACCATGCCCGGCTGATTTTTTGATTTATTGTAGAGATGAGGTCTCACCTGCCCAGGCGGGTCTCGAACCCTCAGGCTCAGGCAATCCACTCACCTCAGCCTCCCAAAGGCGCGAGATTATAGGCTGAGCCACTAAGCCCGGCTAGAAATCTTTAAAATTAGAAAGAAACTCCATGAATAAGCTGCATGTCAAGCTGGAATGCAGTGGCACTCTCATGGCCACCGCAGCCTCTACCTGCTGGGCTCAGGTGATCCTTCCACATCTGCCTTCCAAGTAGCTGGAACTACAGGCATGTGCCACCATGCTTGGCTAATTTTTTGATTTATTGTAGAGACTAGGTCTTGTCATGTTGCCCAGGCTGGTCTCGAACCTGTGGGCTCAGGCTCAAGGTCTTTTTAACTCAAGTAGAATCTAAACAAACAAAAAATTCTTTAATTCATTTTCAGGTTTACATGTACATTAGAAAATTTTGCAGATAAATACCTCATCAAAGAATCTCAATACATGAGGAATAATTTACAATAAGATTACTTCTCTATGTCATTAGGACTATGAAGAAAGAAGTTGAAGCAATATTTAAACATTGAGAACCATATTATTAGCCCTTCTCCTGATGGCATACAGGACAAAGAGTCGGCTAGCTCTATCACTTGGTAGTTATATATTTTTGACAAGTTACTCAAGCACTGTGAGCCCATTTCTCCATTAGACTTGTGATGCCCATAAAATCCTGATAAAAGTTTTATGGATATTCAAGATCTTGTTTTTCCCTCCAGACAAAACTGTTTTATATACCGTTTTCCTGAGTATCTGAAAAGTGGTATTGTAATATGTTGAAATAAGCCTTTATGTGTCAGTGACCCCTGTGATTTAAAAAAGCACAGTGAAATAGTGCATACTACGTGCAAGATATTGTTTTAATCGCTTTACAAACTTTGACTCATCCAGTCTTCATAACAAGCATATGACGTAAGTACTGTCATTATCATTCTTGAGTTAAGAAGGAAGAACCAAGGCACAATGTGTTAAGAAACTTGCCCAGGATCCGTAGCCAGTAAATGAAAGCTCCATGCCCAGGCAGTCTGGCCCGAGAATCCATGCCCTTCTCGCAAAGCATGCCATTTCCCAGTGTTGCAAAAGACGAAACATCAAGCCAGATGATAGTCATAACCATTTAATAGTTCAATGATTCAATTATATGAAAGAAATAAAAGACACATGGGTGTACACATTCAACCCCTGTCCTGTGTTTTCTCAGCAAGTGACATTGTAAAAAGGTGTTGCATCACCATGAAAAAGTCTGGCTCTAATGTAAGGAAGGAAATCTTACTTTATGCAACTGGTATTACTAATATTGGTGGTTAGGTTGAAAAAAATTACAAAATGTTTTCAATGAGTTCATAGGAGTTAGGGCTTGTAATCTTAGATATATGATGCAATCAATATTAGAATCTTTCCAGAGGAACACAGTATAAAATGCTTTCTTGTGCTTTATCATGGATGATTCCTAGTAATATACTAGGATGCTGACCCCATTCTCCTTAAAGTACAAATAATTACAAAAGATAGCTTAGAACATATATATTTATTGTCTATACAGGCATTCTTTTATAATTTGGTTTTGTTTACTTTATGACAGCCCTATTATCTCTTTCACCCTGGTGAACATTTGGACTTTGTACTTTTAGCCAATGGGAGTTGTTTTCTTTTAAACAGCTTTATTGAAGTATAATTTTAAAACTATAAAATCTGTCCATTGTAAGTATAGATTTCAAGGTTTTTTTAGCAAAATTATGTAGTTGTGAAACTTTCATCAGTCTTTTGGAGACCAATTCCATTGTTTCACATTGGAATGCCAATTTGCATTCCCTAATGGGAGGTTTTTATCACCTTTATTGTTTTTTCCTTACACTGTCTCTCACCCCTGTTTTAGTTTGCTTTGTCTACTTGTCGTATCTAATTTTTATGGGGTTAGTTTTTATCCTTTATTTTGGTTTCTTTTAACCTTGAGTTATTATTCAATTGAATGACCTTGTTATGAAGTCTTTTAAGGGAGTCAAATGACACTTCTTAGTCCACAGGAATTTAACTGCTATTATTCCAGTCACTTCTAGGCTCCTTGTACTCGGATGCTGTTGTTACATGAATCAGTGCTTAGAGTAGAGAAATGAGATGTGTGTAGAGGGATACTTATTAGAGGTCTTAAGTAGAGAAATGTGTGGCTGCTGGGTTCTTTATTGTATATGCCCTTGTGATAAAACCCAACAGATCAAAAGCACTGTGGGGAAGTAGAAGGGCAGAAGGCACTTTTGTATATTTCTTGTCATCTTCATGTGTAATGAAGGCCCATAGAAATGTAACTCTTGGCCGGGCAAGGTGGCTCAAGCCTGTAATCCCAGTATTTTGGGAGGTCGAGGCAGGAGGATTGCTTTTGTCCAGGGATTCAAGACCAGCCTGGGCAATATAGCAAGACATTGTCTCTACAAAAAAATTTTAAAAATTGGTTAGGTGTGGTGGCATGCATGGGTTTAGGAGGGAGGATTGTTTGAGCCCAGGAGTTGAAGGCTGCAGTGAGCCATGGTCATGCCACTGCATTCCAGTCTATCAAAAAAAGATATGTTACATTTTTTAAAAATCTTAATTAGTTGCGCACGGTGGTTCACACTTGTAATCCTAGCAATTTGGGAGGTCAAGGTGAGAGGATTGCCTGAGATCAGGGGTTCGAGACCAGCCTGGGCAACTGGCAAGACCTCATCTCTATAATTAATCAAAAAATTAGCCGGGCATGGTAGTGTGTGCCTGTAGTTCCAGCTACTTGGAAGGCTGAGGCAGAAGGATCTCATGAGCCCAGCAGGTCGAGGGTGCAGTGGCTGTGAGCGTGCCACTGCACTCCAGCCTGGGTGACAGAGTGAGACTCCAACTAAAAAAAAAAAAACCCAAAAAACCAGATATAACTCTTTAAGAGACTAGAGGGGCTTCAGTGTGATATTCTAGGCAGTGGAATAACTGAAATATGTTACATTCTGCCATGCATGGTGGCTCACACCTGTAATCCCAGTATTTTGGGAGGCCAAGGCAGGAGAATCACTTTTGTCCAGGGATTCAAGACCAGCCTGGGCAATATAGCAAGACCTTGTCTCTACAAAAAAATTCAAAAATTAGGTGTGGTAGCATGCATGGGTTTAGGAGGGAGGATTGTTTGAGCCCAGGAGTTGGAGGTTGCAGTGAGCCATGGTCATGCCATTGCACTCCAGCCTGGGCTACAGAGTGAAACCTTGTCTCAAAAAAAGATATGATTTAAAAAATCTTAATTAGCTGGGCATGGTGGTTCACACCTGTAGTCCCAGCAATTTGGGAGCCGAAGTGAGAGGATTGCCTGAGACCAGGGGTTCGAGACCAGCCTGGGCAACTTGGTGAGACCTTGTCTCAACAATAAATCAAAAATTTAGCCAGGCGTGGTGGTGCACACCTGTAATTCCAGCTACTTGGAAGACTGAGGCAGAAGGATTGCCTGAGCCCAGCAGGTCAAGGCTGCGGTGGCCGTGAGCATGCCACTGCACTCCAACCTGGGCGACAGAGTGAGACTCCAACTCAAAAACAAAACACTCCAGCTCCAAAACAAAATAAAACAGAAAAATCTTATTTAGATTGCAGAGAACACCAAAAAAATAACTTGTTCTTTATCCCATCTGTTTATATAAAGAGCTCAGTAAAACAAGACATAGCAGGCTCAGTTTGGAAACTTGAAGCATGAGACCATGATCCAAGAGAGTTGCATGTATGATTTCAAAAGAAAAGAAGACTTGAATATATTTGGGAGCTATTACGCTGAGTCATAATAATACATGTATAGTTTTTAAAGTGTTAAAATGAGAGTCCCACAAAAAGAAGGAATTTAAGAAGATGATTCATTAGATCAAAGAGCTGTTGGAGGGAAGAGTCTGTATAGATTACAGAATAGAAGAGATGATGAAAAATGCTATAACATAGAGAAAGTACCCCAGCCTCAAATTCAGAAACAGTGATTTAAACTCTGACCTTAATGTAAGTCAGCTACAGTCTTAGATTAATCACTTAATCCAAGACTGAGGCAAATCTTGACCTCAGTGTATTCATGTGTAACATGAAGTGATTCATTTATTTAGATTAAATATTAAAGTTTCTTTTGTACTTTAAAATTAAATTGTGAAATGACATCTAAGTACATGAAAAGATGCTCTTCGTTATTAGTCATAAGATCACAAATTAAGATCACAATAAGATACCACTATATCTATCAAAATGGTTAAAATAAAAAATAGTGGCAATACCAAATGCTGTTAAATATGTGGAGAAATGGTGGTGGGCATGTAAAGGGTACAACCACTCTGGAAAACAGTTTGGCAATTACTTATAAAACTAAACGTGAAATTATCATATGCTATGGTCTGAATGTCCTCCCCAAATTCATGTCTTGAAATCTTAACTCTCAAGGTGAGGGTTTTAGGAGGCAGGGCCTTTGAGAGGTGATTAGACCATGAGGGTGGAGGTCAAATGAATGGGAGTCAGGCTCTCATCAAAGCAGCCCCAGAGAGTTACTTTGCTTTTCCACCATGTGAGGATATGGCAAAAAGGTGACATCTATAAGGAAGTAGATCCTCTCCAAACACTGAATCTGCCAGTGCCTTGATCTTCAACTTCCAATCTCCAGAACCATGAGAAATAAATTTCAGGCATCTATAAGCCACCCAGTTCATGGTGTTTTGTATAGTTGCTCAAATGTACTAAGACAGCAGATTGCCCAGGTATTGCACTCTTGGACATTTATTCCAGAGAAACAGAAACTATGTTTATATAAAAACTTACACATGAATGTTCTTAGCATATTTATTCATAATGGCCAAAAACAAGAAACAACCCAGATGTCCTTTAACAGGTTAATGGTTAAACAAATTTGTATCATGGAATACTACTCAGCAGTGAAAAGGAATGAATTATTAATATGTGCAACAACCTGAATGAATCTCCAGAGAATTATTCTGAGTTAAAAGAAAAAAAGCCAACCCCAAATGGTAACTGTGACTGTATGGTTCCATTTCTATAACATTTTCGAAATGACAAAATGATGGAACTATAGAACAGATTAGTGATTGTCAGGCACTAGGGCTTGGGTCAAGGGTGGAGGGAGAGAGTGGGTGTGACTGTGAAAGGGCACTAGGGGAGATCCTCGTGGGGATGGAACTGTTCTGTATCTTGACTGGTGGTGGATACACACACCTACACTTGTGATAAGACTGCACAAAACTAGACACACGTACTCTCTCACACAGAAACATGCACAAGTCCAAGTAAAACTGGGGAACTCTGAATGAGTGGATAACATCTATGTCAATATCCATTGTGATATTGTGCTATAATTTTCCAAGATGTTAAGGGAAACTGCAGAAACATTACAAGGAATCCCTCCTTTATTTCTTACAACTGCTTGTGAATCTAGAGTTCCCTCAAAATGATAAGCTTAATTTTTTAAAAAGTACAATTTTAATGCCTTTTTATTCATCCTTATATCCACTCTGTGTGGAGCAATGTTGGGTACATAGTAGGTGCTCAATAAATGTTTACTGACTGAATGAAGAGAAAGAGAGGGAGTATGTCAGTGATAAAAATCATGAGCTGCATGTGTAAAATGAACTCTCATTTGGATCTCTCTCTCTCTTTTTTTTTTTTTTGAGCCGGAGTCTCACTCTGTCGCCCAGGCTTGTGTGCAGTGGCACACTCACAGCCACCGCAGCCTTGACCTGCTGGGTTCCGGCAGTCCTTCCACTTCAGGCTTCCAAGTAGCTGGAACTACAGGCATGAGCTACCATGCCCACCAATTTTTTGATTTATTGTAGAGACCACATCTCACCAAGGTGCCCAGGCTGGTCTCGAACCCCTGGTCTCAGGCAGTCCTCTTGCATCAGCCTCCCAAAGTGCTGGGATTACAGGCTAGAGCCACTGCACCTGGCCTTCATTTGTAGCTCAAAAGGAGGATCTAGTCATTATTTAGAGCATAACTAAACTATTTGGTAATTATGCCTGGAATAACCTTTACCCTAATTGCTCCTCATCATAAGCTCGCTTTTGCTTTCATTTGGGACTCAGCTTGAGTCTCCCGTGTTGATATTTGGTGTTATACTCTCACCCTCCAGGATCCTAGGGGTGGGAAATAAACTGTAGTGGATTTATGATAAATTAGTTTAGAATAGCCAAAGCCTCTGTAGAGGGCTTCAGAATTTTTACTCACTTGAAGAGTTAAAAATAAGAAGGAAAAAGCTAGCTGTTCATTCAAGATCCAGTTTCTTCTCATATTATTGATTGCTAACTTGTTTTTTTTTTCCCCAGAGTTTTGTTATTTTCTCTGGTGTATCTTTCCAGTTGCATCTTACACCCAAGTATGTTAAAATATTGTGAAATACTGTGATTTAGAGAGTTATCAGGCCAGGTGCCATGGCTCATGTCTGTATTCCCCAGCACTACCACTTGTAGTCCCGGCTACTCTGGAGGCTGAGGTGGAAGGATCACCTGAACCCAGGAAGTTGAGGCTGCAGTGAGCTGTGATCATGCCACTGTTCTGCAGCCTACGTGACAAAGTGAGACCCTCAAGTCAAAAAGAAAGAGTTATTCGGAAAAATAGATTTGAAAAGAGAATTAGAGAAGATGATATATGTTATGGCACTTGCAGAGAACAGGGAGCTAATATTTATGAAATATTTATATACATATACTCAACTCTTCAGATACATTTTCCATTTAATACACATCCTTTGAGTGAAATGTTTATATTTTTATTTTAATGATGCAAAAACGGAGGCTTAGGGAAGTTAAGTAATTGGCCACTATTCCCCAACTCGCAAGTGGCAAAGCTAGAATTAGTGCCTGGTTCAGCAGATTGTAAATTCTATATTTGTAACCACAGTGCTAAACTGAAAATTAAATGCTGAGTCAGATGAAAAGTGAATTAAAATAGAATCTTGTGTTCTTGAAGAATGAGGGTAGATGGGAAATACCGATTAATAAATTATTTTTTACAACGTTAAAATCTAGAATCACTTTACATGTTATGTTTCTATTTGATACATACAAAAGAATATATGTTACATGATGACATTATATGCATAATAAAATGAACTCTTTGGAACCCTCCACATCTCTAGCTATAACATCTCCAGTGCTCTTGGGGTGCCTTGTGTGTTTCGTCCAGATCTCAGCCCTGTGCGTCCTCATTCATATACTTCTGTCTCCACAGAACAACCACTTTTTTGAGTTTCATGGTAATCGTTCCATTGCTATTTGCTATTTCTTTTCTTTAAATATTTTTATTGAGGTGGATATCTAAGCTGCACCTTTTTTGTTTGTTTGTTTGTTTGAGTTAGCATCTCATTCTGTAGCCCAGGCTAGAGTGCAGTGGCAAAATCACAGCTCACCGAAGTCTCAACCTCCTGAGCTCAGGCAGTCCTTCCACCTCAACCTCTCGTGTAATTGGGGCTACAGGTTTGTGCCACCAGGCCTGGCTAATTTTTTTATTTTTTGTAGAGATGAGGTCTTCCTATGTTGCCTAGGCTGATCTTCTTGAACTCCCGGGCTCAGGTGATTTTCCTGCCTCAGTCTCCCAAAGTGCTGAGATTATAGGTGTGAGCCACCATGCCCAGCCAAAACTGTACAATTTTGATAAGTTTTGACACGTGTGCACCCATGAAAACATCACCAAAGTCAAGGTTATGTTGATATTCATCATCCCCCAAAATTTCCTCATGCCCTTTTGTAATACCTCCCTCCTTCCACTCACCCAAGGGAATCACTAATCTGTTCTCAATCAGTATAGATAAGTTTTAAGAATTTTTGTAGGTTTTTATTTTTGTTTTGTTTTTTTTTGAGTTGGGGTCTTACTGTCTCCCAGGCTGAAGTGCAGTGGCATGATCATGGCTCACAACTTCTGAGCTGAAGGAATCTACCTTCAGCCTCCTGAGTAGCTGAGACTATAGGCACACACCACCATGCTAGGCTAATATCTTGATTTTTTTGTAGAGATAAGTTATCTCTATGTTGCCCAGGCTGGTCTCGAACTCCTGGGCTCAAGCAGTCTTCCTGCCTCAGGCTCCAAAAGTGCTGGGATTACAGGCATGAGCCACTGTGTCCAGCCAGTTTTTATAGGATTTTATATAAATGGAATTATACAGTATGAGGGAGAACCTCCCCCAAAAAGTCCAGAATTTATTTATAAAAAATTATATATTTATTTATTTATTTATTTTTTGAGTTGGAGTCTCACTCTGTCGCCTAGACTGGAGTGCCGCGGCCGCTCCCGGCCACTGCAGCCTCTACCTGCTGGGCTCCGCGATCCTTCCGCCTCAGCCTTCCGAGTAGCCAGAACTACAGGCGCGCGTCACCACGCCCGGCTAATTTTTGATTTATTGTAGAGATGAGGTCTCGCCAAGTTGCCCAGGCGGGTCTCGAAGCCGCGGGCTCAGGCAGTCCACTCACCTCAGCCTCCCAAGGGGTGGGATAACAGGCTGAGCCACTGAGCTCGGCTGAGGACTTTTTTTTATCTAGGGAAATAAAAACAGGTTGCTTGAGGTGAAATCAGACATATATGGAGGGCGGGGCATGGAGTTCATGCCGTTTTTAGAGAGAAAAAAACTGCTGAACACTTAGCGAGATGTGGGCAGGCACACTTCTAAATCACCCATCATGAAATGGGGAACTATGTTGAACGAATCTCCCAAAAAAAAAATTCGCTGAAGCCACATGCAGCCACTCACAACAACAACACTAGCTGGTACACTTGATGCCTATGGGTTCCTAGAGTACTTACCTAGTGGGGGAAGTCTATACTACAAAGGTCCTGCCTCCAAAAAAATAATTCTGTTTTTCTTTTGGTTACCCTCCTTGCATGTACTGTTTTTGGTCTGGGTTCTTTAACTTAGCATAATTAACTTACTACTACATAGATCAATGTATAACTTCATTTTATTGCTAAGTAGTATTCTGTTGTTTGGATGTGTTACAACTTAGTTATCCATTCATCTGTTGATGAAATATTTGAGATGTTTTCCAGTTTATGGCTATAGCAAAGCTACTGTGAACATTTACATACACTTCTTTATATTGATATATGCTTTCCATTTCTCTTGAGTATTTATCTTGGAGTGGAAGGCTGTGTCATATGGTAGGTATATGTTTAACTTTTTTAGAAACTGTTTCCCAAAGTGTTTGTAGTATTTTACATGCCCACAGACAGTGTCTTAGAGTCCAGTTGCTTCATATTCTGGCCGATACTTAGTATGGTTAGTCTGTATAATTTTAGCACTTCTAGTATTTGTGTAGTAGTATCTCACTGTGGCTTTAGTTTGCATTTCCATATTGACTAGTAATGTCAAGCATCTCTTCATATACTTTTTTTGCCAATTCATATAGCTTCTTTGGTAAAGTGTTTTAAAATCTTCTGCCCATTTTTTCACAGGATTTTTATATTATTGAATTTTGTGAATTATATGTGCTGATCAAATCCTTTGTCGGATATGTGATTTGCAAATATATTCTCTCTTTCTATGGCTTGCCTTTTCATGACATGAAAAGTATCTTTCACAGAGTAGATGAAGTCCTACTGATCTTTTATAAAAAAGTGTTTTATGTTTTTTGGTGTTATGTCTAAGAAATCTTAGTCTACCCTAAGTTCATAAATATTTGGGGGAAGTTTTATAGTTTTGGGCTTTACATTTATGTCTATACTTATTTGAATTAATTTTTGTGATATGAGTTATAGATAAATTCTTCTCTTTTACTTATGTATGGCTAACCATTTGTTCCCAGTACTGCTTATAGATGTTTGTATCGTACATGTACAATATCAACATTTCTGCTGGATAAATACCTAGGAGTAGAATGGCTGCATATGGTCATGAGTTTATAGCTGCATTCTATATTCTGTTCTGTGAATCTATTTGTCTTTTATGATGCCAACACCCTACTGTGTTGATTACTGTAGCTTTATAAGTCTTGAAGACTTGTAGTATAAGTATACCACTTTATTTTTTTGAAATCGTTTTGGCTATGTAAGGTTGGTTGTTTGCATTTTATTTTTTATTTTTTTATTTTTTGAGTTGGAGTCTCACTCTGTCACCCAGACTGGAGTGCAGTGGCCGCTTCCGGCTACCGCAGCCTCGACCTGCTGGGCTCCGGCGATCCTTCCGCCTCAGCCTTCCAAGTAGCTGGAATTACAGGCATACGCTACCACGCCCGGCTGATTTTTTGATTTATTGTAGAGATGAGGTCTCACTGCCAAGGTGGGTCTTGAACCCGCGGGCTCAGGCAATCCACTCACCTCAGCCTCCCAAAGGCACGGGATTACAGGCTGAACCACTGAGCCCAGCTGGTTGTTTGCATTTTAAAGTGGATTTTAGAAATAGCGTGGCAACTTGCCCACACAAATCTCCTGATGTTTTTACTAGGATTGCATTGATTTATAGATAAGTTTGAAGAGAGTTAACATTGTAACAATACCGAATCTTCTGAACCATGAACATGGTATATCTCCATTTTTAAAAAAAGATAGTCCTTAATACCTCTTAGCAGTGTTTGGAGTTTCAGTTTATAGGTCTTGCAAATCTTTTGTCAGATTTATCCCTAAGTAGTTTATATTTGAATGCCATTTTACATGATATTTTTTAAAGTTTTCAGTTCCTAATTGCTTATTGCAGAAAATACTGTTGCTTTTTTCTGTATATTGCATATTACTTTCATTGATCTTCCATTGACTAGAACTCAATCATGTGGCTGCAAGTTTGTCTGGGGAATATTAATATATAGTTATCTTTCCACCTTAATATGAAACAAAACATTGTGAAAGAATGGTTAGACAGACTGGTGGGAGATAAAAAATACAATAAAATTGGCCAGGCCCAGTGGCTCATGACATAATCTCAGCACTTTGGGAGACTGAGGTGAGAGGATTGCCTGAAACCGTGGGTTCGAGGCCAGCCCGAGCAACTTGGTGAGACCTCATCTCTAAAATAAATAAAAAACTTAGCCAGGCATGGTGGCATATGCCTGTCATTCCAGCTAGAAAGGCTGAGGTGGAAGGATCGCCTGGGCCCAGCAGGTCGAGGCTGTGGTGGCCGTGAGCGTGTCACTACACTCCAGCCTGGGCAACAGAGTGAGACTCCAACTCAAAAATAATCATAATAAAATAAATAAATAAAAATAAATTTTAAAAATGCAATAAAATCAAGACTATCAAGTATTTTTCATTCAATAAAGGTGACATTTCAGAAATGTTGGGAAGAATGTAGAGTTGTAATTTAAAACAAAATCCTAGTAGCAATACAGACATATTAGGTTTAAGATATCTATCAGATTGGGGAGAAGTCAGGGAAGTGGCTCATGTTTGTAATCCCAGCACTTTGGGAGGCTAAAAGGGAAGATCACTTGAGCCCAAGAGTTCGAGGCCACTGCACCCCAGCCTTGATAAGGCAACATAGCAGGGTCCCATCTCTCGATAGATAGATAGATAGATAGATAGATAGATAGATAGATAGATAGGTTCATAGATTCATAGATAGATTCATAGACAGATTCATAAATAGATACATAGTCATCTGCATATGGATACTGTTTAATGCAAGAGACTGAATTAAATCACCAAAAGACAGAGTATAGCTGGAGAAGTCCATGGACTAATCCCCGAGTACTTCTGAGTTTCAGAAACTTAGCAGATGAAAAAGTGGCCTGTGAACTGAGGGGAAAATCAGTGTGAGAAGTCAAGTGGAGAACATTTTTCAAGAAGGAGGACGTGATCCCTGTGTCAGTAAGGTGCACATATGATGAGAACTGAGACTGAACCATTCTGTTTAAAAATGTGGAAGTCGCTGGTGACCTTGACAAGAGCAATTTCAGGGAGTTATGGAGATAAAAGTCTGATTAAGGGGGATGCAAGAGAAAATGGGGACAAGTTGAAGACAGCAAGTATAGATAACTTTTTAAGGAGTTTTGCTGTTTAGTAAAGCAGGCAAGTGAGGTGGTAGGTCATGAGAGGATTTTGTTGTTAAGATTAAAGAAATTACAAAATAAGTATTTGCAGATGGGAATGATATATTGAAAATAGATGATGTGAAAGAGAGGGAGAGCCGGACTCGGTGGCTCAGCCTGGAATCCTGCGCCTTTGGGAGGCTGAGGTGAGTGGATTGCCTGAGCCCGCGGGTTCGAGACCCACCTGGGCAGCGAGACCTCATCTCTACAATAAATCAAAAAATCAGCCGGGCGTGGTAGCGCATGCCTGTAATTCCGGCTACTCGGAAGGCTGAGATGGAAGGATCGAGCCCAGCAGGTGGAGGCTGCGCTGGCCGGGAGCGGCCACTGCACTCCAGTCTGGGTGACAGAGTGAGACTCCAACTCAAAAAAAAAAAAAAAAAAAGAAAGAAAGAAAGAGAGGGAGAATTGCTGGACCATATCTCATGGTAGGAGAAGACGGATCCAAGTACTTAAGTGATGGGGCCTTAGGAGAAGGATAATAGTTCACTAATCGCAACAAAAGGGAAGGCAGGAGAACATGGGTACCATGGCAGGTTGGTAGACCGGATGTGGCAGGCAATTCCATTCTCATGCTATCGTTTCTGTTTTCCCAGTGCAATGGAAAGCAGGGCTATCTACTATGCGTGAGGATGGGGGACCCAGGGAGAAATAGTCTTCTAGAATAAGTAGAGTGTAGAGAACTGTATCACTATTGGCTGAAAGCACTAAAGGCTCTCTTGAGGTTAGTGGTCTTAAAGTTAAAGTGAGAACAGGCAGCATAGTGTTTGTTTTTCTCTGCAGGCATATCTGGAGTAGGCATGGTTGATTCATTCACGGTTAGGTTTTGTCAGGCAACTTATAGGAAGTAAGAAGGGGCAGAGGTGGGAATTGAAGCTGGTTTAAGAGGGAGATGAGGACATGGGGTGGTGAAGGATAGAGAAAGGTGGTAGGGTCAGCTCCAGACAAGAATATCAAAATTGTGGTTTAAGAGGACATGAACTACAAATTAACAGTTGGTGTCCTAAGTGGAATTCTTGATTTGTGAGAGAGTAAAGGGGTTTCAATCATGGCCTGGTGGAAGCTGAGAGTGGAGTAGAGGAGGTCAAAGGACTAAAAGGCCCAGAATATTGGAGGGATTATCTATGTGGAAGCTGAATTTGTATGCAGAATCTGAAGGTCTTTATGTCATTTTCTAATATCCTATGTTGCTTTTGGGTTATCTAATAAGGTTTGAGCTTCATCCTTAATAGTCTTATATCTCTTCTTTATTTCTTTTTTTATGAGTTGAAGTCTCACTCTGTAATCCAGGCTGGATTGCAGTGGCACACTCACAGTCACTGCAGCCTCGACCTTCTGGACTCAGGCGATCCTTCAGCCTCAGCCTTCTAAGAAGCGGGAACCACAGGCACATGCCACCATGCCCGGTTAATTTTTTGATTTATTGTAGAGATGAGAATTCACCAAGTTGCCCAGGCTGGTCTCGAGTCCCTGGGCTCAGGCAGTCCTCTCACCTCCGCCTCCCAAAGTACTAGAATTACAGGCGTGAGCCACCACGCCCAGCATGTCTCTTCTTTTATAGTTTCTTAGTCCATAGTTAGTGCTCTACAAAACTTCCTTGATAGATTTCATTCCTTCTGTTGCATTTTTAACTATAGCAATTACATTTCTATTTTCTGAGAGTTTTTTCTTGCTTCTGACTAATTTTTCGTAACATCGTTTTTTAGAAAAACTTTTAGTCTTTGATGACTGCATGATTTGTTGTATTACATGTAACTCAGGTATCAGAATATGGCGCTTGGGTATTTTTACATGTAATTTTTTCTAAGTGAGGAAGTATATTGTGCTATATAGTTAACTTTTAAATATCTTTTCACTTTAGGTCTCAAAAAGTAAAGATGGAAAGGAACAAAGTGAAACTGTATCACCGTCCGAAGATGAAACATTCTCCTGGCCAGGTCCTAAAACAGTTCTCTTGAAAAGAACATCGCAAGGCTTTGGTTTTACATTGAGGCATTTTATTGTTTATCCCCCAGAGTCTGCAATTCAATTTTCATATAAGGTAAGAGAAATAATTAAAGTAACTTGAAGAAAAACACAAAGCTATTCCTATCTCCTCTTTGTCTTCCTCTCACCCTTGTCTCCTGTTTTTTTTCTATCTCAAAAGGATTTAGGATTACCTTTGCATTTTTATTGTATTCTTTTTCTTCTTTTAGATATTCTTCTACCTTCTAGAACAAAAACTTTAATAGATTCTGAGAGAATATACTGATTCTCAACTCTAAATCTATTTTTCGAGGACTTCTAATTCTAGACTTCATGCTACTTTTTCTAATACATAACTGGTTTTCTATTATCTAGAAAAGTGGTGAGTTTTCCTGGCAGAGTCTGCAGAGGAAATAGTTCACTAAAATTTTCTGACAGTTACAGAAAATTAGCAGAATTAGAATAGTACCTAACTTTCAGTTTTGTAATGCTATAGCAAGTCAGAATTTAAAAACACAGCTCTCTTCAAAATGAATGACATTAACGTGCTTCAGTGGATGGTGGCACGACCTGGAAAGACAGTCTGGAATAATTGTAATTGCAGCTGGACACTGAGTACTTGACTTCATGTTCTTTACTATTCTTTCTGAGTGTTATCTCATGGTATCCACATCAGAATGCTATGGAGTAGGTGGTCTTATTAGTCCCATCTAACAGATGTGGAAACTGATCTGGGCCATATAATAGATGGGATTTGAACTTGACCAGTATGAATGCCTGATGTTTAACTTTTATTTAATAATATAATGGAAATAATGAAATTTAGAAGTTGTGAGTCCATGACCAGGCCATTTACCTTCTTTTGGGCTCTAGATTTTCATTTTAATTTGAGGGCATTGAACTAGAAGGTCAGAAATTATTTTCTCATTCTTAATGTCTATGAATCCAAAACTGTCTTTGAAAAAGTAGTGTTTTTGTATCTAGAGACCACAATTTTAATTATATTTTTGTAAAATACAACTTTCCAGTAAAATGTCCTATAAGACAAGCTTTTTAAAAGTACTTAATGGCGGCCAGATACGGTGGCTCACGCCTATAATCCCAGCACTTTGAGAGGCCAAGGTGAGAGGATTGCCTGAGCCTATGGGTTTGAGACCAGCCTGGGCAACTTGGTGAGACCTCATCTCTACAGTAAATAAAAAAGTTAGCCAAGTATGGTGGCATACGCCTGTAGTTCCAGCTACTTGGAGGCTGAGGGGAGGGATTGCCTGAGCCCAGCAGGTCGAGGCTGCGATGGCCGTGGGCGTGCCACTGCACTTCAGCCTGGGCGACAGAGTGAGACTCCAACTCAATAAATATATAAAATAAAAGTACTTAATGGCTTCTAAGGATTATGAATAATTGCTATCTTTGGCATTAAAATTTCTGAAGTCCCTGTAAAACTGCTGGCTAGATTCCTTAAGAATCTACTTGATCTTAAAAGGTCTAGGCCAAGCCGGGCTCGGTGGCTCAGCCTATAATCCCGCGCCTTTGGGAGGCTGAGGTGAGTGGATTGCCTGAGCCCGTGGGTTTGAGACCCGCCTGGGCAGCGAGACCTCATCTCTACAATAAATCAAAAAATTAGCCAGGCGTGGTAGCGCATGCCTGTAATTCCGGCTACTTGGAAGGCTGAGGTGGAAGGATCACCAGAGCCCAACAGGTGGAGGCTGCGGTGGCCAGGAGCGGCCACTGCACTCCAGTCTGGGCGACAGAGTGAGACTCCAACTCAAAAAAAAAAAAAAAAAAAAGGTCTAGGCCAGGCATGGTGGCTTACGCCTATAATCCCAGCACTTTGGGAGACAGAGATGAGAGGGTTGCCAGATCCCAGGGGTTCGAGACCAGCCTGGGCAGTTTCGCAAGACTTCATCTCTACAGTAAATCAAAAAATTAGTCAGGTGCGATGGCATGTGCCTGTGGTTCCAGCTACTTGGAAGACTAAGGTGGAAGGATCACCTGATCTCATCAGGTCATGGCTGTGTGGTGGTCATGAGTATACCAGTGCACTTCAGCCTGGGTGACAAAGTAAGACGCTGACTCAAAAAAAAGAAAGGCTAAAATAGCATTGCTTACATATGAGGTCATATATGAGAGCACTTGGTAACTACGCTGGGGTTGAGTATTGTTTTGTCTTTTTGTTTTGTTTGAATAAGAGCTTTGAGCCATGGTGAACACATAGGTAGTATAATTTTTATAAGATGATTTTTACCAAGCACAGATTAATATATATTATTATTATTGGAAAATATTTCTAGATATTTTAGTAACAAAATACAGTAAGTTCTCACTTAACATTTTTGGCAGGTTTTGGAAACTGAGACTTCAAGCAAAATGATATATAATGAAACCAATTTTACCACTGGCTAACTGATATAAATAAGAGTTTATGTGGCATATTTCTGGTGATAAAAACATCACCAAATGTCTAAATAAAGACCAAAACACTTCCAATATTGAACATTGAAATAAATGTGAGCTATGCATGCATTTAGAAAGATTAGTAAAAACAAGTCCAGGGTTGAGGGTGGCTGGAGCCTATTCCAGCAGCTCAGGGTGCCAAGCGGGACCTAACCCTGGACAGGATACCAGTCTATCACAGGGTCCACTCACACCCACACCCACTCACATTGGCATGAACTGGTATGCATGTCTTTGGGATGTGGGAAGAAGCTGGAGGACCTGGAGAAACCCACGCAGGCATGAGGAGAACATTGCAAGCTCCACACAGTGGCCCCAGCTGGGAATACAATTTTTCTCCTCGCTGTTACAGCTTAACTGATGTTGAATGAAATGATGTTATTTCAGGACCTGCTATGATTGTTAACAGTATGATCACTGGTGTCAAAAGAGCCTGAGTTTGAATCCCACTTCTACCTCTTGTTAGCTCTGTGACCTTGAATAAGTCTGACAGACTATAATAGTACCTTCCTCCCAGCTTATGTGATGACTAAATGAAATCGTACTTGTAAAACACTGAGCATGGATATTGGCATTGTAGTTGTTATTTAATACCGATGTTCTTGCAAATAGTCTCAACTTTGCAAATTTTACACAGAAAATATTTATTGCCATCTTTTCTATTTTAATTGTGGAAGTTTACCAGTTGACTTCAAAGTAATTTTTAAAATTTTAATATTGTGTATTTCCCCCCTAAACAATCTAGTCCTGCAAGTGAGAAAGTGTACAATAAAATGTACAATTAATACAAAAATATCTTTATTGTGTCACTTAGCTGGCAACCCTATTAGTCTGACAACAGAGCTTATAACCAGAAGAAGGAAAAAAAAAATGGGACAACCAAAATAAAGGTTAACAATTATACAATAAATTACCAGCCCTTCACTCAA
This sequence comes from Carlito syrichta, assembly GCF_000164805.1. Classification (NCBI taxonomy): domain Eukaryota; kingdom Metazoa; phylum Chordata; class Mammalia; order Primates; family Tarsiidae; genus Carlito; species Carlito syrichta. The sequence goes on from NW_007080604.1 coordinate 64,396, forward strand.
TATCTATTTTCCTTTCTGCAGTATATATATGGTAGCTTCCATATGGCAGAGGCTCAGCAAATATTTGAATAAGTATGTTTTATAATACTTTTTTTTTTTTTTTGAGTCAGAGTCTCATCCTGTTACCCAGGCTGGAGTGCAGTGGCATACTCATGGCTCACTGCAGCCTTGACCTTCTGGGCTCAAGGAATTTTCCTACCTTGGCCTCCCAAAGTGCTGGGATCATAGGCATGTGTCACCATGCCCAGCCTATAATAAGTTTTTAAGGTTGTTTTTCTGATTTCCCAGCTAGAGGTGGATAACATGGCAGCAAGGCAGCCTGGTAGTAATGAACAAGACCAAGTAAATAAACTTAAAAATTGAGTACAAGAACTTAAAATATATAGCAACCCATTTGGAACCAACCCATTAATATAGACACTTTGGACATTTAGGTATATAGTACACTAAGTGATGACCGGCCATCTTCCCTGAATTCTAGGTTCATCTATCCAACTGCCTATTTGACAGCTCCACGTGTATAACTCCACTAGAGTCTCACACTCAACATGTTGAAACTGAACTCCAGATGTCCCCCTCCTAAATTGGCTTTATGCATAGCCTCTTCTCTTGATTTGTGACAACTCCACCCTTCTGGCAAAAGGCACTGTTAGTGAGATTGTAATTGGCACATTTTGGGGAGATCAATTTGAATTAAATTGAGCCCTGCTGTGACTTGACAAGAGTTTATAAATGTGTATTTATATATGGATATATATTTTTTTATTTGTAGGATGAAGAAAATGGAAACAAAGGAGGTATGCTATAAAATTTTTAATTTGTCTCTGAATGTTTTCTACCTTATGTCTTCTGGTTTGTTTGTTTTTTATCAGCTTCCTCATGTTGAAATCTTTCTGTTTTTCAAGTAATATTAAATGAGATGATGTAGTTTTTGGAGTTCAAATATGTAATGTTCTTAGGTGTGAGATTCATAGCAATTAAATTTTTTTTACTGTAGTTCTCAGAGTTTTATGAATTCCATTGTCTCATCATTTGAATATGTGATGGTTTTATTATTAAGTATATATTCGTGTTTATGTGGGTGATTACAAGGAAAATAATTCTGACTTTTTAAAATTTCAATTAGTAACCTTTATAAATTTAGTGATTCTTTTAGGTAAGGTATGCTATGTATTTTATCAATTAGATTTATTACTCAAATATTGGAAAGAAGAGGATTTGGGTTATTACTGCAATTAACCTTACTCTTGATTTAAACATTATTTAATGGGCTGAAAGGGAGAATTAGGCTGGAGATAGAGTTATCTTCTTAACTGTTTTTTTTTTAATTTAAATAAACTTGAATGAGCTAAAATTTATACACAACAAAATGCTCTCATTAAAAACTTTTATTTCTAGGTAATTTTAGATGACCAATTTGTAAAAATAGTACAGAGAGTTTACATATATTCTTCATTCAGCTCCCCCAATATTGAAAATGTACAATACCAGGCATGATCGGCAAAACTAAGAAATCAACATTGGTGTGATGCTGTTCTCTAAACTACAGTCTTTATTTAGATTTCACCAAAATTTTTCCACTATTGTCCCTTTTCTGTTCCAGAATTCCACTTTGTATTCGCTTGTTATGTCCCCTTAGTCTCCTCCAGTTTGTGATAGTTCCTCAGTCTTTCCCTGTATTTTATAACCTTGACATTTTTTGAAAACTACTGGTCAGTTATTTTGTAGACTGTCCTGCAATTTGGGTTTGTCTGATATTTCCTCATCGTTAGTTTGGGGCTATGCATTTTTAGCAAGAATACCACATTTGCACCTATTTTAAGAAGACAGTCTGGTGAGCTTTGGAAAATGTATAGAAACTACTGTCTCAATGAAGATATATAAAAAACAATCTTTCCGTTATTCCTTAAAGTGCCCTTGTACTGCTTTGTGCTCTGTTGGCCCTAGACAATCCGTAATCTGATTTCTGTCACTGTAGATTGATTTAGCTTCTTCTGGGATTTCTTATATGTGGAATAATACTGTACAAGATGGGGGGGTCACAAGAAAACTGGAATTATTTTTTGGAGGGTGGGCCAATTGTAGTACAGGCTTCCCCCACTAGATAAGTGTTCTAGGAACCCATAAAGCCTCAGTGTACCAGCTAGCTTTGTTGTGAGAGGCTGCATTTAGTTTCAGTGAATTTTTTTGGAGATTTTTTCAGTGCATTTGCCCATTTCATGATGGGTGATTTATGAGCACACTTGCCCACACCACACTGAGTATTCAGCAGTTTTTAACTAAAAAACAGCATGCCTCTCATGCTCCACTACCCAATCTCACCCCAAGTGACTTCTTTTTGTTTCCCCGGATGAAAAAAAGTCCTCAAAGGGAAATGTTTTGCCGATGTGGAAGACATGAAACAAAGAAATGCCATAAGCACTGAAAGGCATCAAAACTGATGAGTTCAAAAATGTGTTGAGCAGTACAAAAAGTATCTCGAAGAGTGTATAGCATCAAACAGAGAGTGCTTTGAAGGTGACTGAAGTTTAAACATATAAGAATAGGTGCATAATTTTTTAATAAATAAATTCCATTTTGGGAATACCCCTTGTATATGCTCATGTCTTTTGCACAGTACAATATTTTTGAGATTCGCCATATTATATGTGTGGGTACTGACAGTCACCTCCCCCTTTTGCTGGGTAGTTTTTTTTTTATTGTGTGAACAGACCACACATCGTTGTTCACTCACCTGTTGGTAGACCTTTGTAATGCCCACTTGGGGTCTTAGGAAGGTTATATTAAGAGTTAAAATGAGAGGAAAATGGTATCTTTTGGTACTGTCAACAGTAATATCAGGTTGTAGAGCCAGGTAAGACTCTTCACAGTTGTCACTGATGCAAGATGAGCCACCCCTGTCTCACCATCTGTCATGCACCAGGCTTCCGGATGAATTCCAAATACTACTTGGCATGGGTTAGAAATGAGCTTTAGCAGGGAAAGAGAAGATGTATAAAACCAGGATCAACAAAAGAAGAGAGGATGTTGGTTTTCTCTTCTCTTGTCACGCTGCAGGCTGATATGCTGATGCCTGGACAACTTACCGATCATACATCTAGATTTTCATTTCTTGAATGGGGGAAATATATGTAGAAGGACGTAGTTACAAAAGTTGACGCAGATCATTATGTATCTGAAGTAGCTTGCCTAAAGCAAATGGATTTAGTTATGTACTTTAGCTGAAGAGCGTAAACTTAGACTTTTTTTTTTTTTTGAGTCGAAGTCTCACTCTGTTGTCCAGGCTGAAGTGCAGTGGCACGCTCCCAGCCACGGCAGCCTGGACCTGCTAGACCCAGGCAATCTTTCTGCCTCGGCCTTCCAAGAAGCCAGAACCACAGGTGCACGCCGCCATGCCCGTTTTGTATTTTTTTGTAGAGATGATGTCTTGCTAAGTTGCCCAGGCTGGTCTTGAGCCCCTGGGCTCAGGCACTCCTCTTACTCGGCCTCCCAAAGTGCTGGGATTAGAGACTGAGCCATCACACCCAACCTAAACGAAGACATTTGTGAGGGAAAACTAGATGATCTAGTTCTAGCAGGAGATTTGAAGAGGATAGATAAAGTAGAATTGAAGGGTGTGATCTGCTGGGGAAGATTATGGTTTGTCTATTGTATTTATTGATTTGTACCTAATCTCATTCAAAAAGGGTTTAGGTCCACATGCAGAAATAGATACATGTAAGGAAAAAAAATAAGCTTAAAAAAATACATCGTTAAAAAAAAATGAATGAAACTGACATTTGGGAGATTGAGTAGTACCCACAAGCTCATGCTTTAGCTCCTACTCTGTTTTCAAGGATGGGCTGTAAGTTTGCTTTTGAAATTTCCAGTAGCCATAGAAAAGATGAGAACATAATTAGTTAAGGATATACATTAGTTAAGAAAACAACATACTGTTTGCACTGAGGTCTGAGACAAATTTCTCCTATGGGCTCTCATGATGAGAAACGGAGTAAATACAGTAGATAATATTCTTAACACCATTCTTTCCTGTGGCTGTTTTTAAAGTGATTCTTGATTATAAGTTGACTTCAAAACCCCAAGTTTCCATTCAGCTTAAAGCACTTATTAGCTGGTGACAGTATTGCTCCCCAAGTGTCTGTATAGACATCTTTGTTGCTACAGTTGGGGGCTGGAGAGTGTGCTGTTGGCATTGGAGTGTGCTAGAAGCCAGAGGTGCTGTTGAATATCCTACAATGCACAAGACACCACAACAGAGAATAATCTGACCCCAAATGTTAGTAGTGCCAATGTTGAGAAATTCTGGTTTAAAATGATAGATGCCAAAACAATGTGGTCTAAGGGTAGAAGTCCCCGTGAGTCTGGCTTGATCCAGTGACATCAAGCCATTTAGAAGAATGGATATTCAAGACTACATAACCAGTGATTTTTTTTTAATGATTATTATCCCTTACAAAAAAACTGAACTTTTGATCTGAATTGAGTTACTGTTATAGTTTGAGGTTAAATTATCTGTTGCTCTACCGGCATTGTATGCTGCTGATTAAGAATGAGTCTAAGTAAGAAAAAGATTATATTGCTGTATAAGAAAATATAGGTTTAATATGATAACAATTAGAAGATAAAATGACTAAATGAAAACAATCCGTAAAGAAGGTAAAAACAAAAGTTTCTTGGTATACGGTGGGTGGTGGGGGGTGGGGAGTTTGTTCTAGAACTGGCCATGTATTCCCAAGTCTTCCCTATGGAACCCACATATACAAAACATGGATTTCACATCCTGTGAATACTATGTTTTCCATCCACATTAGGTTGGAAAAAATCCACTTACCAGTGGACCTGAGAAGTTTAAACCTGTGTTGTTCAAGAGTCAAGTGTAATTGAATTATAATAAAAATCTAACATCAGAAGTCTCATCGTAACATCAACAAGGGTGCCTGATCCTAATCCAGGCGAAATGAGGTCCAGTGGGAGACCCAAAACTTCACCTGTACCTGGCCACTTACATACGCAATCCTGACTTACACCCCACAACTTTAAAATGAAATAAATACTGATACTATGGAAACAATAACAAAGAGAGCTCTCATAGATTGAGGGAGACAGTAATTAGAAGCTAGGTTAACACAAAGTTAGTAAGTTAAAAGACTGATAGACAGGTAAATTTAAAAAATAGAAAGCTAAGGCTTTAAAATGAGAGAAATAGAAATTCAAGTATTTTATCCCCTCTAATGCAAGGTACATCAAAGTAAGATATTTGTAAAGTTCAAAAGATTTGTATTTTTTCTTCCTGAGAAAAGAAGAATATGAAAAGGTATGAGAGCCCTGGAGAAATTGGTTTATAATATGCTTGTCATGTACTTGGAAGAAAAAGTACTTGATTCTGGGGGGTTGGGGAGCTCATGGTGGAAATGAGCATATGATTAAGACTTAACCTATACCAGGCATTGTCATCCATGTTATCATCCGTTCAGTCCTCACTCTTGAGACCCTGTTACCTGTGAGATACTATTCCTTTTTTTTTTTGAGTTGGAGTCTCACTCTGTCACCCAGGCTGGAGTGCACTGGCATCCTTTTAGCGGCTGCAGCCTCGACCTGCTAGGCTGAGGTGATCCTTCTGCCTTAGCCTTCCAAGTACCTGGAACTGCAGGCACACACCACCATATCCAGCTAATTTTTTGAGTTATGGTAGATACAAGTTGCCCAGACTGGTCTCGAAGCCGTGGGTTCAGGCAATCCTCTCACCTCGGCCTTCCAAAGTGCTGGATTACAGGCGTGAGCCACTGCTCCCAGCCTACTACTCCTATTTTGTGGGTGAGGAAATTGAGGGTGAAAAGCGGTAAAGTAACTTGCCCAAGATCACACAGCTAGTAAGTGATAGAAATGGACTTCCACATCTATTGTGTCTAACTCTTAAGTCTGTCTTCTTTTAACTCCGCCATCTTACTACTCTTGGCATCTTTTTAAGTTTTCTTCCTTATTACTTTAATTTTGTTTTAAAAATAATTCTGTCTTAAAAAAAATAGTTTGACTTGTTTAGAGTAAAGAGTTAGTAGATGAACTCTGATTGCAGTGGTTCATGCTTGTAATCTCAGCACTTTGGGAGGCCAAGGCAGGAGAATTACTTGAGCCCAGGAGTTCAAGACCAGCCTAGGCAACATAGCGAGCCTTCATCTCTACAAAAATTTTTTTAAAAAAATAAGCCAGGTGTGGTGGCATGGGCTTGTAGTCCCAGCTACTTGGGAGGCTGAGACAGAAGGATCGCCTGAACCTTCTGAGATTGAGGGTGTGGTGAGCTGTGATCATTGCCACTGCATAAATAGAAGGTATGTTTCATATATTCCGAAATTAGTTCTGTGAATGCTGCATTGAGAAAGTTAAAAACAAGGGAACGTGCCCCATATTTGTGAACACCTAAGGATAAAGAGTTTACTTAAAGGACAAGGAGTTCCCAGGGTTAGAGACTCTGAACACCTTATAGGAGCAACCATCACTTACCACCCAATTTCAGCACCTGGCTAGCAGTGGATCTGGAGAGCTAATGAGTTTATGGAGTTATTGGTACTTCACCTCCCTTGATTGCTCCTTTGCTTCCCAAGACTTGCTTTGCTTTTGTCATCCTAATTGATAAATTGGGGTCACAGGCCACTCCACAAAGGCCTGTTCAGCTTTAGCGTAACAGTCATAATGTCATTTCAACTCAACTGATCAACCATTAGACTATACTAGATGTGAAAAAATTTCTTTTGACTTCTAAACAGTTATTTATAGATTTTTTTTTAGAATGTAGCCTATTCACAGATAAATTATATATATAGTTTATTTTAATTCAATGGAATGTTATGATATGTTATAGGCTCATTTTTCCTTTTAAAACTTATTTTCTGGCATATTGAGATTACAAAATCCTTTTTGTGTAGAATTTTTTTCTACACAATTTAGTAGAGTCCCAGCCTCTAGTGTAAAGATCAGAGTCAAAAGTCTAGAGTCATTGGAGAGAAATTGCCAGAATTGTATTCAAACTCCTAAGGGATCCTGTTATAATGCCAAAATTCTGTGAAACAGTGAAAGGTTTTGTTTTGATGTTCTTTCCTTTTGGCAATTTAGCAAAATCTCTATTGCAACTTAATTTTCTAATTACTTATCCAACTTCTGCATTCTGTTTCTCATATTTTTATGTGTGTACTCTCTTATGTTCTTAAATTTATTTCTTTCTTGTTGGTTAGTTTTCTGTACTATGATGCAAATATAGAAGAAAAAAGTCATTTAAGTAGAAAAATATCTTTTGATGATAATGGTTTCTTGTGGATAATGATATCTTGATGACATCATGTTGTCCCCTAAATCTCTGGAGAAAATATTCATAAATAATCAAAATAAGAATGATTGAGTCAGTAATCACTATGATTTCTTTCTGTTTGTTCTATGAGTTGAAATTCTAACTCTGTTTAGTTGTAGGGACATTTTTCACTGTTCTAAAATGGCGTATGCCATTTTGTTAAGGTACTTAAATGACTTTTGACATTAAAATTTGTTAAAAGCGGGGGAAAAAGTAACTAGGATTTTATTTCATTTTTTGAGTCAGTGTCTTAATCTGTCACGCAGCTGGAGTGCAGTGGCACAATCACGGCTCACCATAACCTTGACCTCCTGGTCTTAGGTTGTCCTCTCACCTCAGCCTCCCGACTAGCTAGGACCACAGGCTCATGTCACCATGTCCAACCAATTTTTTTGCTTTTTTTGTAGAGATAAAGTCTCGCTGTGTTGCCCAGGCTGATCTCAAACTCCTCGGCTCAAGCAGTCCTCCCACCTTGGCCTCCCAAGTGCTGAGATTATAGGCATGAGCCACCCTGCCCATCCGTAACTGGGAATTCTATAAATTTTCTCAGTAGTAAAAATTTGTATTGTGATTGCAACTGTATCTGACTTAACAGCTCTATAGTCTATGCTAGAATTTTCTAATAGTGGCAAGAAACAGAAACCTCCTTCATGTTACCTCAGGACGAATGTGTTAATTCTAAGAAAACAACAGAGCATCTCCATATTTAAAAACAAGAACTAGAAGACACCCAGGGTTCCACAGATACCAGAATTGGGACTTGGAAAACTTCTAAATGTAAAGAGTAATAACAACAACAGAATTTTGCATTTTTGAACTTCCAAAGCCTAAACTCTAATATTTAATGGATGATCTAAAAGATGCTTACAGTTAATTTTGATTATACACAATTTTCTCATGAGCTGACCACTTTATAAGGTACAACCCTCACTATATCTTCTTTCTCTGCCTTTTTCTCTCTCATTATAATACTTCCAAAGTCCTGTGAGAGAAATCTTTTTTTTTTTTTTTTAATTTATTGTCGAGATGAGGTCTTACCAAGTTGCCCTGGTTGGTCTTGAACCCACGGGCTCAGACAATCCTCTCTCCTCGGCCTCCCAAAGTACTGGGATCACAGGCTGAGCCACTAAGCCTGGCCCCAGTACTTCATTTTTTTTTTTTTTTTTATGGGCAAATACTATCCCATTGTTTGTATATATGGCAATTTATCTGTTCATCCATTGATGGACATTTGGGCTGTTCCTACCTTTTAGGCTGTTGTGAATATTGCTGCTGTGAACATGTATATCCAAATATTTGTTTCGAGTTCTGGTTTTCAGTTCTTTAGGGATATACTTAGAAGTAGAGTTGCTGATTCGTGCGGTGATTCTGTTTAACATCTTGAGGAACTGACAGACTGTTTTCCACAGTGGCTCTACCCTTTACATCCCCAGGAGCAGTGTATGAGGGTCCCGATGTTTCTACATCCACACCAATATATGTTATTTTCCATTTTTATGTTATAGGGAAGTGTGGTATCTCATTGTGGGTTTGTTTTGCATTTTCTTAAAGATTTTGAGCATCTTTTTGTGTGCTTGTTGGCCATTTGTATGTCTTCTTTGGTGAAGTGTATAAGTCCACTTCTCACTGTTTAATTGATTTGTCTTTTTTGTTGTTGAGTTGTAAGAGTTTCTTATATATTTTGGTTATTAGAACCTTATCAGATATGATTTGTATATATTCTCTCCCATTATATAGGTTGCCTTTTCAATTTCTTGATATTGTCTCACTCTGTCACCTAGGCTGGAGTGTAGTGGCATGGTCTCGGCTCACCACAGCCTCAACCACCTTGGCTCAAGCAGTCTTTCATCCTAGCCTCCCGAGTAGCTGGGACTATAGGCATGCCCGGTTAATTAATTAATTTATTTTTTATTTTTTAGAGACAGGGTCTTGCTATGTTGCCCAGGCTTGTCTTGAACTTCTGGGCACTTCTCCTGCCTCGGCCTCCCAAAGTTCTGAGGCTACAGGCATGGGCCACCATCCCCAGCCTCTTTCAAAAACATCCTGATGAGTGAAAGAAGCCAAGCACAAAGGAATCCATACTATCTGATTTCATGTATATGCTATTCTAGGAAATACAAATCTAAACAGGTCTGTGGTTGCCTGAAATGATTGCATCTAGTGGGTACAAGTGAACTTTTTGGCATGATGGAAATGTTCTATATTTTGTTTTTGCTTTTGTTTTTTTTTGAGTTGGAGTCTCACTCTGTCACCCAGACTGGAGTGCAGTGGCCGCTCCCGGCCACCGCAGCCTCCACCTGCAGGGCTCCGGTGATCCTTCCACCTCAGCCTTCCAAGTAGCCGGAATTACAGGCATGTGCTACCACGCCTGGCTGATTTTTTTGATTTATTGTAGAGATGAGGTCTTGCCGCCCAGGCGGGTCTCGAACCCGCGGGCTCAGGCAATCCACTCACCTCAGCCTCCCAAAGGCGCGGAATTACAGGCTGAGCCACCGAACCCGGCTTGTTCTATATTTTGATTGTTCTGGCAGTTACATGTATATGTACAGTTGTCAACATTATCAAACTGTACACCTAAAATGGGTGTATTTTATGTATATTATGCCTTTGTAAAGTTGACTTAAAACAAAAGAATATATAAAGCTTACTTAATCCCCTGTTGATGGACAGTGACATTTTTTCCAGTGTTTAGTTATTTCTAAAAATACAGCTCTGAGCATTCTTGTACATGTACTTTTGTATACACTAGAGGGGGGCCCAAAATGGAATTTATTAAATATTACATATTCTTACATATTTAAACTTTAGTCACCTTCAAAGTACTCTTCGTTTGACACAATACCCCTATCAAGACACCTTTTCCAATGCTCAAAACAGTTTTTGCGTTCATCAGTTTTGATGCTTCTTAGTGCTTCTACTGTTTTTTGTTTCACTTTTTCCACATCGGCAAAATGTTTCCCTTTGAGAACTTTTTTCATCTGGGGAAACAAACAAAAAAAAAAAGTCACGAGGTGCACAATCTGGTAAATAAGGAGGGTGGGGCATGGGGGTCATGCTGTTTTTGGCCAAAAACTGCCGAACACTCAGTGATGTGGGCAGGTGCACTCATAAATTACCCGTTATGAAATGGACAAATGTGTTGAAAGAATCTCCATCCAAAAAAAGTTCACTGAAGCCGAACGCAGCCTCTCACAACAACATTAGCTAGTGCACTGATGCTGATGGGTTCCTAGAACACTTACCTAGCAAGGGAAGACTATTACAAGGGACCCGCCCTCCAAAAAGTAATTCTGGTTTCTTGGGGGGAGGAGGAGTCTTGTCTCATATGTACTCATTTCTAGTGTGTATGTATATCTAAGAGTGGCATTGCTGAGTCATATGTGTGCATACCAACACATTTAGAAGATATTGCTGAATAGTTTTCTAAAGTGATTATACCCACTTACCCACTCACCAACAGTTTGAGAGTTCCAGCTGCCCCATATACTCACTAACACTTAGTATTGGTCAGTCTTTTTAATTTTAGTCATTCTGATTGATGTACATTTGTATGGATTATGGCTTTTAGATTTCTCAAAGATTAATGTGACTATCTTTTAATTGGATTTTAGCTGTCAGTTCTTTTTTTATTATTAATTTGTAGGCATTCCTTAAACATTTTGGATGAGAACATTTTTAGCTGTATAGCAGATATCTGGTCTATGACTTGCCTTTTACTTTAGGAATTTTGATAAATGGAAGTTCCTAATTTTAATGTTACCTAAATGATCAGTCTATTATGCTTAATATTTTGAATCCTATTGAAGAAATCTTCCACTCCGTGGTTATGAAGATATCCTCTTGTGTTATCTTTAAGATGCATTATTCATCATTAAGCCTGCTATTCACCTATAATTGATTGTTTTTACATATGATATGATGCCAAGATTAACTTTTTTCCCATGTAGATATTTACTTTTCTATGGCACCTTGATCATAAAGTATCTATATGTGTGTAGGTCTGCTTCTGGACTGTCTTCTATTCCAGGGATTGGCCTATGGTTTGTTTCTGAGCAGCTTTTAAACTAAGAATAGTTCTATATTTATTACAGAATTGTTTTTAAAAAGAAGTATGTGACAGAGACTCCATGTGTCCCACAAAGCCTAAATGTTTACTTTCTGGCTATACAGAAAAAAATAGAACCTTTGTTCTATTTCATTGGTCATGAGTGAATTTTGCAGTTTTGCTTTTCAAGATTGGCTTGGCTATTTTTGTTCATTTGCAGTATTATGCAAGTTTTAGAATCAGGTTTTCAGTTTCTACACCTACAAAAAAAATCATATTGTAATTTTGATATATTTTATATTATTTATAATATTAGAATGTTTGAAATATTGAATCTTCCTATCTATGAATGTGGTGTGTCCCTCCCATGAATGAATGTTGAATTGGTCTGTATCTTTTGGGATAATCCTCTTTTTTTTACCCCCTCTGTGAAGTTTTTCACTCTGTCGCCAAGGCTAGAATGCGGTAGCACGCTCATGGCCACTGCAGCCTTGACCTGCTGGACTCAGGTGATCCTCCTGCCTCAGACTTACAACTAGCTGGAGCCACAGGTGCACGCTACCATGTCTGGCTAATTTTTTGATTTATTCTGCCGCAGACTTACAACTAGCTGGAGCCACAGGTACACGCAACCACGTCTGGCTAATTTTTTGATTTATTGTAGAGACAGGTCTTGCCAAGTTGCCCAGGCTGGTCTCTTTGAACCCTTGAGCTCAGGCAGTCCTCTCACCTCAGCCTCCCAAAGTGCTGGGATTATAGGCATGAGCCACCACACCCTTCAGGATAATCCTTTGATTTTCTTCCTTAATCTCTTAATATAGTAAATTAGTTTTCATAGGTGAAACAAACCTTGCATTACTGGGCTAAACCAAGCTAGTTTATAATGTATGATGCTTTTAATATATCACCAGATTCAGATTTCAATTTAATTAGAATTTCTGCATCTTTTTTCAAGGATCGCCTTCAACTAACGGAGGACCTTGGTCTTTTTGATAATTGTTATATTAGTTTGGGTCCTCTGAGTAGGAGACATTAAGACAAAACAGATGCCAAGAGGATGAGGCATACAAAAGATTTATTGAGAGAAATGACTGTAAAGGATAAAGAAGACGAGACCGGAGAGTACAGGGGAAAACTTCAGATCACTGACCCCACTGTGAAAGAAGAGAGGAAAGGAAGAATTGGCAGGAAGGGCCTCAAACTGCAGCACAGATCTAAGAAAGTCTCTGCTAGGCCAGTGATGAGTTCCCAGGCAAATACTCTTGTGATCGTGGATGGACGTCTTTCATCAGTTTTAGATCATCTTCAGCCAGCATCTCTTTACATTTTAGCTGTTTCCTAATGCATTCTTCTCTTCTTCCTGGGGCCCCGATAAAGTAATGTGTTAGATTTTCTTACTCTATCCTCCATAGCTACTAAGTTCTCTATTCCTCCTCCTTCCTTTTCTCTTTCTCCTGTCATTGACTTCATTCCTCTGTCCTCCTTCTACCTCCTTCCTTTCCTACTCTGCTCAGCACAAAGGTAGACTCAGCTTGATGGGGACATTATTTCTAGTTACTCTTAAGTCTGGGGAGAGTCTCTTAATAGATTCCTAACTGGATAGGACTTGGGCTTTTTCTTCTGCCTGCTGGGTTTTGGAAAAGCCCTTAAAATGATGCTCACGTTCAGCCAGGCACGATGGCTTACACCTATAATCCCAGCACTTTGGAGTTCCGAGGTGAGAGGATTGCCTGAGCTCACGGGTTCAAGACCAGCCTGGGCAACTCGGCAAGACCTCATCTCTATAATAAATCAAAAAATTAGCCAGGTATGGTGGCATGTGCCAGTAGTTCCAGCTACTTGGAAGGCTGAGGCCGAAGGATTGCTTGAGCCCAGCAGGTGAAGGCTGCGGTGGCCGTGAGTGTGCCCCTGCATTCCAGCCTGGGTGACAGAGTGACTCTGACTCAA
>NW_007080604.1:77851-82689 GCF_000164805.1 Carlito syrichta
CTGGCCACCGCAGCCTCCACCTGCTGGGCTCCGGCGATCCTTCCGCCTCAGCCTTCTGAGTAGCCGGAATTACAGGCGTGCACTACCACGCCCGGCTAATTTTTTGATTTTATTATAGAGATGAGGTCTTGCCTGCCCAGGTGGATCTCGTACCTGCGGGCTCAGGCAATCTATTCACCTCAGCCTCCCAAAGGCGCGGGATTACAGGCTGAGCCACCGAACCCGGCTCGCTTTTCACATATATGTACTGTGGTTCAAATATAAAGTACCCATTCCTCTATATTAGCCCAATTAGCTTGTATATCATTGAATGATTTGCTGCCCATGTATTCCTCTTAGTAAAGTGTAGTTATGATGAGATTACAAAGGTATTTTTAGTTTGCTATTATGGGCAGTATTTTCTAATTTAAAATATATAAGCTTCTATACATATACATACATATACATGCATAAAGATGATGAGTGGTTCTGTATGTTGCTAGTAACAAGTTAACTTCATAATATTTATTTTGTTCTTCTCTGGTTGTCAAATTAGCAAATATGGTCTTCTGACTAAGTAGGACATGGTCAAAATACTTGGGATCTCAGCTATAAAGGAAGTGATGGCCAGAATATATATAAATTTTGACTTATGATAGGCATTTTAAATTTATATTTATTTACTTATTTTGAGTAAAGGTCTCACTGTGTCACCCGGACTGTAGTGCGATGTCATGGGCATGGCTCACTATAGCCTTGACTTCCTGAGCTCAAGTGGTCATTTCACCTCAGCCTCCCCAGTAGCTGAGACTACAGGTGCGTGCTACCACACCTGGCTAATTTTTTTATTTTTGTAGAGACAAGATCTTACTGTGTTGCCCAGGCTGGCCTCAGACTCCTGGACACAAGCAGTTCTCCCGTCTTGGCCTTCCAAAGGGCTGAGATTACAGATGTGAGCCACCCTGCCCAGTGAGCAGGTATCCTTTAACAATATTGAGAGAGCTTGAAACTTTTGCTTGAAAGAGATGCTTAGGGAGAAAGTAATGACTGTTTTCAAATGTTGAAAGGATGTTTTATACAAGATAGAGTGGATTGTTTGGAGTTTCATAATTAGTTAAAGGTGTTCATAGACCGTTTCTCTAATTCTCTACTAGAAAATTCTTCCTCATATTTCAGAGACAGTTAATCTGAGTGACTGCTCATGCTATGTGGTAAACAGAGAATTTCTGCCTCTTGCCATACCATTCTGGGGAGGTGTGGCAGCAGCACAAAGCTGACTGGGGAAACAGAACAGTGACAAAGATTGACTATTAGAGTATGTAAAGTAAAATTTTCTTACATACTTAGACTGTTCAGTATGTTTACAGAGAAGAATGTTTTTATGCATTACTTTTAGCACAGATATTTAAGGATAGAAGTTGTTTTTATTGCTGAATCTTCAGTGCCTAGTAAGTACCTGGTATATGTAGTGGGGGCTGAAATGTTGGTTGAGTAAACGTATTGAATAAAGAGAGGTGCGCTGGGATGTCTCTTATGATAACCACCCCCTTAATGTGGTGCTTTTCCAAAATAACTGTCTCCAAAGCTGCAAAATTTAGCATGTTAGTATCTGTACCTCTGGTTTTAAGGAAGAAAACAAGTTCTCTACTGCCTTCCTACTTTTCTTTTGCCTTTTCCTGTCAGTCCCTCTAAGACAAAGTGACAGTAATGCTTTTTTGATTTAGAAATCAAATTTTACTTAGCTGCTAAGTGAGCAAGCTAGAACAATAATAACAAAAATATGGTAATCCAGGACTACCTAGGACTTTGGACATCCTCTTTATAAAATAAAATGGTAAAGTGGTCAAGCTAGATTAAAGGGTAAAAAAATAAAATCTTGTTTATAGTAATCTAAAATGCAGGAAATTCAAATGGATTAAAGCAGGCATTGTCAGAAATTCAGTTTTTAGTAGATTTCAAAACTTTGAAAGACACAGTGCATGAAGTTAATCAGTCAAAAAAACCTGCGATTTCAAAAAAATATTAAGGTTAGTAAAAACATTTTTAAAAATATGAAATCTAGGACTTAAGATAACTAATTGGAGCTACTGAACAGATAGGACTGTATAGGTAAAAAATGTCAAGAAAAGCACATAAAGTATTAATGTTCTTCCGAATATTAATTTCTTCTCTGGAAAAACCTCTGTAGAAATGTTGTTGCAGAGGCAACCCTGAACTTAGGTGATATTTTTTAGCTGTCTTTTTAAAAGTTAAATTTAAAAATCATAATTGATGTAATAATTATACATATTTATGAGTTGCAGTGTGGTATTTCAATGCAAATATACAGTGTATAATGATCAAATCAGGGCAATTTTTAAAAGTTGATTTCATAAAAATTCAACTATCTTTTTTTAGTGATTCCGTAACTTAAGAGCTTGATCACAGACACCACCTTGCTGGATTGTCCCATTTTATTTCCTATTGCTCTCCAGTGAGTCTGCATTGAAAGCATGTGACTCATAAATCCAGTTAGTAAAAAGATGATCATTGTAATAGTGATAGTCCTAGCCAGGCGTGGTGGTTCACACCTATAATCCCAGCACTTTGGGAGACTGAGGTGAGAGAATTGCCTGAGCCCATTGGAGACCAACCTGAGAAACTTGGTGAGACCTCATTTTTACAATAAATCAAGAAAAATTAGCTGGACATGATGGTGCATGCCTGTAGTTCCAGTTACTTGGAGGGCTGAGGCGGAAGGATCACCTGAGCCCAGCAGGGCGAGGATGCGGTGGCTATGAGTGTGCCACTGCAGGGCAGCCCAGGTGAAAGAGTGAGAGTCCAACTCAAAAAAAAAAAAAAAAGGAAGAAATATACTTGTTTTTAATTCATTTGCTTAGCAAACATCTGCTGAGTCACCACCATGAGCCAGACACTAAACTAATTGCTGGGAAGGAAGTGATATGACCTCTAACCTCACTTTCTTCAGACAGTTGTGCAAATGTCACCTGTTAGACTTCCATGGCTATTTCATAAAAACAGTCCTGCCTTTCCCTCTCCCTCTCCTACTCACTCTGCTTGTTCTCCATAGCGCTTATCACCAGCTCTCATATTACTTGTTTCTTCTTAACATTTTCTCTCTCAGTTGGAATGTAGAGCAGAGACTTTGTTTTATTTCTTTCTTAAAACCCAGAACAGTTCCTGGCATGTATACACCTAGTGGATATATATATGTATAGGACACAGCCTCTGACTTCAAGAAGCTCCTAGTCTGGTGGAAGATGAAAGTGTAAAATAATTATATAAGTACAGAAATAAAGGTATGCACAATTGTTGCAGGATCACAACACAAGGAATCATTTAACCTCCTGCGAAGGGTCTTCCCAGGTGGAATGTCCATTGATAGATGAATAGGATTTTATCAGGAGGAAGCAAGAGCAGCATTCCAGAACAGATTTCAGGGACATTTACCTAGATTTGGTGGAAAGATTTGAGGATGGATTGTATGTCACCAGTTAAGGATGACTTATGGAAGAGTATGCTTACCTTTTCTGACTTGAGTGACTGGATAGATGAAGGTGTCATTAACTAAAGGACATTGGAGAAAAATATATCTCTCCTTCCTTCAGGAAAATGAATTGAGTTTAGGATAAGTTGCGTTTCTGGTATCTGTAGAATGTTCAGTACCCGGTTGAAAATTTGAGTCTAGAGCTCATAGAGACTCATGATGGCTCATGCCTGTAATCCCAGCACTGTGGGAGACCACGGTGGGAAGATCACTTGAGGTAGGAGTTTGAGACCAGCCTGGGCAAAATAGTGAGATCTTGTCTCTGAAAAAATAAGAAATAAATTATCTGGGCACGGTGGCACATGCCTGTAGTTCTAGCTATTCAGGAGGCTGAGGTGGGAGGATCAGCTGAGCCCAGGAGTTTGACGATACAGTAAACTGTGATCACACCATTGTACTTTAGTTTGGGCAACAGAGACTGTCTCCAAAAAATAAAAAAAGAAGAAAATAGATTTGAAAGTTATTATTGAATATGTTAGAATTAAGTCCTAGGCATAAATGAAACTATTCAAAGACAATGAAGACATATAGGATAAAGTTAGGAATAGAAAAAAAATCTCAGAGATGGTCAGAGAAAGAAGAATCCGAAAGGAATTCTGAGGATAAGTAGTGGAAAGATACAACAATGACCAGGAATTGGTGATTTGCTAAATTAAGGGTGAGTGGGAACCTTGTAATTTGTCATAAGAGAATTCCTGAGGATTGGGACTTAAATTTAAAAATCACAAAATCTACTGAACAGGACCTGACAAATGGCAAATTGGTAAAGTTACTGAGGACACTTTTAGTGCAGAAGACAGAAGGGATAAGGAAAGCAAATCTCAGTGGACTGGAAAAGTGAACCTCAGTGAGGATGAGGGTGGTGTGGTTGAAGACTTTGGCCCCCCGGGGATATTTGTTAATGTCTGAGAAACCCTGAATTACAGGTAAATGATAAAGACTGTACTTGCAAGAAGTATGAAAATGAAGGTTATAGATGATAGCTATGTGGGAGAGTGAGAGAGACTGTTGTTGTTGAGTGGAGTTCTCAGTGTTGCCATGGCATGATTGTACAGAGGTCTCACTCTGTACAGTGGCATGATTGCGGCTCACTGCAGACCTTGACTTTCTGGGCTCAAGCGATCCTTCCACCTCAGCTTCCTCAGAAGCTGGAACTATAGCTGTGCCATCATGCCTGGCTAATCTTTTTGTTTTTTGTAGAGACAAAGTTTTGCTATGTTGCCCAGGCTAGTCTCAAACTCCTGGGCTCAAGCAATCTTACTGCTTTGACCTCCCAAAGTGCTGGGATTACAAGTGTGAGCCACCACACCCA
>NW_007080605.1:0-512 GCF_000164805.1 Carlito syrichta
TGCACTCCAGTCTGGGCGACAGAGTGAGACTCCAACTCAAACAAAACAAAACAAAAACAACAACAACAAAAAAACAAAGTGGTTACCATCAGCATCCAGACACTTCTGATTATGGCGAACATCTTTTAAAATGTGTATATATTTTTTTGGCACCCTGTATTTTTTTGAGCTGGGGATCACAGGTGATTGCAGCCGCAACCTCCTGGTCTCAGGCAATCCTTCCACCTCAGCCTCCTGAGTAGATGGGACTACATACCCATGCCACCACACCTGACTAATTTTTTAAATTTTTTGTGGAAACAAGGTCTTGCTGTGTTGCCCATGCTGGTATGACATATATATATATGTTTTTTTGAGTTGGAGTCTCACTCTGTTGCCCAGACTGGAGTGCAGTGGCCACTCCCGGCCACCGCAACCTCGACCTGCTGGGCTCCAGCGATCCTTCCGCTTCAGCCTTCCGAGTAGCCAGAATTACAGGAATGTGCTACCATGCCCGGCTGATTTATTGATTT
>NW_007080605.1:2061-11323 GCF_000164805.1 Carlito syrichta
GGTAGCACGTGCCTGTAGTTCCAGCTACTTGGAAGGCTGAGGCGGAAGGATCGCCAGAACTCAGCAGGTCGAAGCTTCGGTGACCAGGAGCGTGCCACTGCACTCCAGTCTGGGCAACAGAGTGAGACTCCAACTCAAAAAAAAAAAAAGTAAAAAAATATTTTTTTATTCTAATTTCAGAAGTAATATGTATTCATTGACCAGTCAAACACTCCAGAAAGTTAGAATCTGAGGAAGTAAGTTCCCCATAGTCTTACAACTCAAAGATAACTTAAAATTTTTTTATGCATATAAGAGTTTTTTTTCTCCTCTTTTTACCACAGTAGGATGATTCTGGGTTTTCTCTATGACATATGAATCTACTTCATTTTCAAAAATGAACGTCCATACATTTCCATCACCATGTCTACCCACCCACCCACCCACCTGCATCTGTATGCACACACTCTGCCTCTCTTCCAATTACCCTGCAAGAACTGTTCATGCTCCTGTCTAAGCCCATGTCCTTGGCGCCGAGTCCCTCTCCTCTCATTGCTATGATTGTCTCTTCTCCTTCTGCATCATTGGATTATTCCCATCAGCATACAAACATGCTGTAATAGTCTTTTATAAATACTTCCCTAGCCTACACATTCTCCTCTCCCTACCACACCATCTTGACTCTCCTCCAAGAGTTGTCTACTCACTGTCTCCGATTCCTCTCCTCCCATTCTCTCTGTAATCCACTGCACCAGAACAGCTCATCAAGGTCACCAGCAACCACCATGCTGCCAATTCTCAGTGCCTTTGATTGCGTACTTGTCGTAGTTGCTGTATTTCTCTCTGAAGCTCATTGGGGTCCTCATTTGGCTTCCAGGACCCCACACTCTGTCAGTTTTCTTCCTGTCTCACTGACTGCCCCTCCTGTCTTCTTTATTTGTTTCATCTCTTCTCCCTGATCTCTAAAGGAAGGAGTGTCCCAGGCCTTCTCCTTTGAACCATTTCTCTATTTAAACTCTCTCCCTTAGGAGTCTTCTTTTCATGACTTTAAATACCATCTCTATGTTCACAAGTCCCAAATTTTATTTCCACCCCAGACTTCTCTCCTGAATGCCCATCTCATATTTCTTTCTTTCTTTTGAGTTGGAGTCTCAGTGGCACGTTGCTCATGGACACCGCAGCCTCGACCTGCTGGGCTCAGGGTATCCTTCCTCTTCAGCCTTTCAAATAACTGGAACTATAAGCGCACACCACCATACCCCGCAAATTTTTTTTTATTTATTGTAGAGGCAAGGTCTTGCCTAGTTATTCAGGTTTCTCTAGAGCCCCTGTGCTCAGGCAGTCCTCTCGCCTCTGCCTCCCAAAATGTTGAGACTACAGGCAATCCTTCAGCCTCAGTCTTCCAAGTAGCTTGAACTGCAGGCACATGCCACCATGCCTGGCTAATTTTTTGATTTATTGTAGAGATGGGGTCTCACCAAGTTGCCCAGACTGGTCTCAAACCCATGACCGCAGGCAATCTTCGCACCTTGGCCTCCCAAAGTGCTGGGATTATAGGCGCGAGCCACTGCGCCCAGCCTGTATTCCATATTTCTAAGTCCTACTTGAAATGTCTCTGGGGTGTCTAGTAGGTATCTATCTCAAACCTAACACATCCAAAAAGACCTGCCTTACTCGCAAACCTGTTTATCCTGCAGTTTTTCTCATAACTGTGAACAGTAGCTCCATTCTCCCAGGTGCTCAGGAGTTTTCCTTGACTCCTGTATACCCCCTCACACTTCACATCTGATCTATAAGCAAATTCTTGTTTTTTTTTAAGATAAGGTCTCTCACATCTTTAATTTTTTTGTGTGTGTTGGAGTCTCACTCTGTCACCCAGACTGGAGTGCAGTGGCACGTTCCCGGTCACTGCAGCCTCGACCTGCTGGACTCCGGTGATCCTTCTGCCTCAGCCTTCCAAGTAGCTGGAACTACAGGCGCGCTCTATCACGCCTGGCTAATTTTTTATTTATTGTAGAGATGAGGTCTCGCCAAGTTGCCCAGGCCGGTCTCGAACCCGCGGGCTCAGGCAATCCACTCACCTCAACCTTCCAAAGGCACGGGATTACAGGCTGAGCCACCGAGCCCAGCTTGCATCTTTAAAATAAAAGTAAAAGACAGGGTCGCACTTTGTCACCCAGGCTGGAGGGGGAGTGGCATAATAATAGCTTACTACAGTCTCAAACTCTTGAGCTAAAGCAATCCTTTCCACCTCAGTCTCCTGAGTAGCTGGGACTACAGGCACATACCACACCCAGCTAATTTTTAAAATTTTTTGTAGAGACTGGATCTTGCTATGTTGCCCAGGTTTATCTTGAATTCCTGGCCTCAAGTGATCCTCCTGCCTCAGCCTGGGATTACAGAAATGAGCCACCATGCCCAGCCTCATCAGCAAATTCTTTAAGCTCTATCTTGAAAAATATACCTCCAAGACCAGGCGTGGGTGGCTCATGCCTATAATCCCAGCACTTTGGGAGGCCAAGGCAAGATGGCTTGAGCCCATGAACTCGAGACCAACCAGGCAATACAGCAAGACCTCGTTTCTACAAAAATCACGCCTGGTGGTGTGTGCCTGTGGTCCCAGCTATTGGGGAAGTTGAGATGGAAAGATTGCCTCAGTGCAGAAATGTTATGATAAGCCCCAATTCTGCCACTGTCCCCATCCTGGGTGACAAACTAAGACTTCAACCCCTCCCCCGCCAAAAAATGAAAAAGAAAAAAATCTCCCAATTGACTGCTTCTCACTGACTCCACTGTTACAACTCTAAGCCACCATAATTTTTTATTTAGACAATTACAGTAGCACCCAGTGAGTCTTTCCATGCAGACTATTTTCCACCAAGTAGCCAGAGTGAACCTTTTAAAAATCAAGTCAAGGCTGGGCTCGGTGGCTCAGCCTGTAATCCCAGCCCTTTGGGAGGCCGAGGTGAGTGGATTGCCTGAGCCCGCGGGTTCGAGACCCACCTGGGCAACTTGGCGAGTCCTCATCTCTACAATAAATCAGAAATTAGCCGTGCGTGGTAGCGAGCGCCTGTAGTTCAGCTACTTGGAAGGCTGAGGTGGAAGGATCGCCGGAGCCCAGCACGTCGAGGCTGCGGTGGCTGGGAGTGGCCACTGCACTCCAGTCTGGGGGACAGAGTGAGACTCCAACTCAAAAAAATAAATAAATAAATAAATAATAAATAAAAATCAAGTCAAATAAATAAAAAAAAAATCCAAGCAATAGTATGCCTCTCTCCTATTCAAAACTCTCCAGTGGTTCAAGTCCTAAAAAGATTTCTTTTCTTCACTGAATTGCTTTTGCAACTTTGTCAAAAATCACTTGACTACACTCCTGGGTCCTATTGCTGGACTATTTTGCTCCATTTTCCTATACGTTTGTCCTTTCACCAATACGACTCTTGTCTTGATTACTGTAACTTCATTGTAAGTTTTGAAGTTGATTAATGAGAGTCCTCTGGCTTCATTCTACTTTTTTGGAATTGTTTTGGTTATTTTCCAATACCTTTGTCTTTCTATGTAAATTTTAAAATCAGTTTGCGGATAGTATCGGGGAGGAAAAACTTTTCCTCTATCCTCAGGTTTAGTCTTTGAGGATCTGTGAATTAAACTGATAAAAGACATTAACAAGAGAAAAGATAAATTTTGATCTTGTATTTTTATTACCACACATATGGGAGTTCGCCAGAAAAACCATGCACAGGAATAGAGGTGGAAATTTTCAGCCCCATCTCCTAACCTCTGGGGAGGGTAGAGGGGCTAGAAATAGGATTACAAAAAGACCTAAACAAGGAGGTTTGGAGAGCAATGGGAATAATGAACACATTGATGTGCTGGGAAGGTGGCGCAGCTGGAAAAGGAAAGGAGGCATCTTCCTACTCCCTCCCTCAGTATACCCCCTATACCTTGCCCTATGCATCTCTTCCATTTGGTTGATCCTGAGATGTATTCTTTATTATAAATTGATAAATGGAAATAAAGTGTTTTTCTGAACTCTCTAAGTCACTCTAGTATATTATTAAACCTGAAAGGGGTTCCTGGGAACCACTGAATCTGTAGTAGGCCAGGCAGAAATGTGGGTGACTTGGGAACCCCATTTGTGGCTGGCATATGAAGTCAGGGCAGTCTTGTGGGACTGAGCCCTTAACTCGCTGGGTCTGTGCTAGCTCTGGGTAGTTAGTGTCAGAATTTAACTTTGGACATTGGTTGATGTCAGATAATTGGTGGGGAAAAATGCCGCATATTCGGAAATTGTCAAAGAAAAGATACCACAGGAAGTCACCTGGTATTATCACAGTGTTAGATACACAGACTTCAAGAAATATGAAAATTATAAACTACAAATAGGAGAAAAAAATTAAGGAAGCCGGGCACAGTGGCTCACACTTGTAATCCCAGCACTTTGGGAGGCTGAGGCGAGAGGACTGTCTGAGAGAACAGGGGTTTGAGACCAGTCTGGGCAACTTGGCAAGATATTCTTTCCACAATAAATAACAAAAATTAACCAGGCATGGTGGCACATGCCTGTGGTTCCAGTTACTTAGAAGGCTGAGGCGGAAGAATCACTTGAACCCAGTAGGTTGAGGCTGCGGTGGCCTTGAGCGTGCCACTGCACTCCAGTGTGGGTGACAGAGTGAAACATCTTCAAGGAGACTCAAAAAAATAAAAAGAAATTAAGGAAGATGTGAATAGATGGAAAGTATACCATACTTCTGAAAGGGAAGGCCAAATACAACAGAAAGAAAAAAATTCCCATGCAAATTTATAGACCTAACAC
Organism: Carlito syrichta; assembly: GCF_000164805.1. Taxonomy (NCBI): domain Eukaryota; kingdom Metazoa; phylum Chordata; class Mammalia; order Primates; family Tarsiidae; genus Carlito; species Carlito syrichta. The sequence goes on from NW_007080605.1 coordinate 6,857, forward strand.
TATTCCTGTTAACATACCAACAGGAGGCAACCCCTCACGTCCCCTCCCACTGTGGGAGATTTTCTGTCCTCTCAATAAATCCTGCTTAAAAAAAAACAAAAACCAACAGGATACCATACAGAACTTGATAAAATGATTCTAGAATATGTTTACAGAAATCAACAGTAAAAATACTTTGAGGGGAAAAATAGGAGTAATGGGGAAGAATGAGGCCTTTCAGAGGTATAAACTCAAAGGAAAGTTCTAGATTAAGTCACAGAATTCTGGGCACACTTACTAAGTCAAAGACCTGAAGGCCAGGGAGGGTATGGTCATGCAAAGATTAGGGAGGCAGAGGTAGAAGAAAGAAACAATGAGGAAGTAACCCCTGCAAAGACTTAGAGAAGCAAGGCATAGCAAATCCTAGAGAAGCTGTTGGGGAGTAGCAGGAGAGGAAGAGAAGCTGCTGGAGGCAAACTGTGAAGGCCAAGGCAAAGGTATGGAGATGGGACTCTCTCTAGAGGGCAGATACTCTGCTGTGTTCCTAACATATAGCACAGTATATACAGTACATGTCCCATAGATATCTTGGAAAGCTTTTCATATCTTGCATATATGAACTTGGTCTTTTAAATGTCTACAATGTATTCAGAACTGGAACTGCACATTTCCCATTTAACAAGCCCCCTCTGGATACACACTGAGTTTGCCTTCAGATTTTGGGGGGAATCGTGTATTATCAACATCCTAGCATTTTGAATCCAACTCCCCTGAGGTCCTCCTTCCTCAAGTCAGGAGGGATGATTGGATCTTTGTGCTGTCCCATTCTGCTCTCCTGCCTTCCGAACAAGCACCCTTTTGCTAGTCACAGTTCCTCTTTGGAGCTGAAAGACCATAATCCCCTCAGGCCCCCCCGCACCCCCCCCAACCTGAGCATGGCATTCCCTTTACAATCACCCTATTCAGGGATATACAATAAACATTTGTACGGTAAAGGCAATGCACACTGATTTCCACTGAGCAGCTGAAATACTTGGGATTTAAATGTGTAATCTAACTCAGTCAGGCTCTGAATTATATTAGGGCATTTTACCATAAGTCACTTGTGGCTCTAGTGTGAGAAAGAACACCTCTCACCTACACCCCATGCTTCATTAATTGTGCTGAACTATTTAGCTTCCTAAAAGCACCAAGCTCTCATCTGTCCCCCCAACTATCATTTTACTTATTTTTATTTTTTGTAGAGACAAGGTCTTGCTATGTTGCCTAGGCTGGTCTCTAACTCCTTGCTCAAGCAATCCTCCCACCTTGTCCGCTCAAAGTGTTGGGATTGCAGGTGTGAGCCACCATGCCTGGTTCCTCCCAGCTTTCTTTGTATACTTGCTTTTTCCCTCTGTCTGGAATACTTTTCTTCTCATTTACCTGCCTAACACCATCTGGTTCTTCAGGTCTCAGTTTAGAAGCCACTCCCTTCAGAAAGTCTTCCCTGAACACCCTCCTCTAGCCTAGTTAATAACCAGAGGAGCACCCTGTATTTCTTCTAGCACATTTCTCACTTTGTTGTAATTGCCTTTTTAGTTGTATGTGAGTGGTATGAGGGCAGGGTTTAAGTCTTATTCACTGTTGTATCCCAGTACTCAGCGCCCAACATAGAGCCAGGCTCAATATTCTATATTCAATAAATGTCGGTTGAAAAAACAAATAAATGTTGAGCAGGAAAGGAGTGGGAAAGCCACCAAAGTCACAGATGCCACGAGCACAATCCCAGACTCTTGGAGCTGGGGATGAAGCATATCGCCAGGGGAAAAAACCTGGTCTCTTTCCAGCACTTCAAGGAGTGTGCCACACATGACAAACTGGCAGCCCAGGAGAAGAATGGAGTAACAAAAGCAGCAGCTGCCTAACAAGGAATATTTGTCAGTATGACATTCACAGAAGCCCTGCACATGTACTGGCTGAGGGGAAGAGGAGGAGAGCCAGCCTCTGTCAGCTAGAAGTTCAGCCAGTGTGCATGTGTTAGCCCTGGGGAATGTGTGGCCTAGAAGCATCTTGGCTCTTGTTTTTTTGTTTTTGTTTTCAGTTAAAAAAAAACCGCCAGGCATGGTGGCTCATACTTGTAATCCCAGCACTTTGCGAGGCCAAGGTGGGAAAATCATCCAGGAACTTGAAACCATCCTGGACAACAGAGTGAGAACTTGTCTCTACCAAAAAAATACAAAAACTAGCCAGGCTCCAGATAGCTCCCATATTGTTTTTTACCTTTAAGGAATGTGTTTGCCATGAAGATGCCATTAATAAATTATATGTTCATTAAAAATCTGCTTAGTAGCCAGGTACAGTGGCTCACGCCTGTAATGCCAGGACTTTGGGAGGCAGAGGTGAGAGGATTGCCTGAGACTGGTGATTTGATACCAGTCTGGGCAACTTGGCAAGACTCTGTCTCTACAATGAATACAAAAATTAGCCATGTGTGGTGGTGCGTGCCTGTAGTTCCAGCTATTGGAAAGCTAAGGTGGAAGGATCACCGAGCCCAGCAGGTTGAAGCTGCAGTGGCCATAAGCATGTGACTGCACTCCAGCCTGGGCAACAGAGTGAAACTCCGACTCAGGAAAAAAATAAATTTAGCACTGTTATTAATCTTTTCACACTCCTTCTACCCTTTGCTTGTGTTTCTAATTTACTCTGCTATAAAATAAATTTCCTAGGTATGTTACAGTGAAAAATGTTTAGGGAAAAGGGGTAAGAAATCTGAGGCTTAGTCGGGCTCGGTGGCTCAGCCTGTAATCCCGCACCTTTGGGAGGCTGAGGTGAGTGGATTGCCTGAGCCCGCGGTTTTGAGACCCGCCTGGGCAACTTGGCGAGATCTCGTCTCCACAATAAATCAAAAATTAGCCGGGCGTGGTAGCATGCGCCTATAGTTCCAGCTACTTGGAAGGCTGAGGGAGCGGCCACTGCACTCCAGTCTGGGCAACAGAGTGAGACTCCAACTAAAAAAAAAAATAATAATTAGCTGGGTGTGGTAGCGTGCACCTGTAGTTCCAGCTAGTTGGAAGGCTGAGGTAGAAGGATCGCTTGAGCCCAGCAGGTTGAGGCTGCGGTTGGCTGAGTGTGCCACTTCACTCCAGCCTGGGCAACAGAGTGAGACTCCAACTCAAAAAAAAAAAAGAAAAAAGTTAGCAAAAACAAAGCAACCAAGCTGCTACAAATACAATATGCTCACTGCTTTAAATAACCTCATATAAAACCAAGTCTTTGTGTTCTCACCTGTTTGGCCATATTTAAAACACAGTTCACTATCCAAAAATAATTAAAAGACAATGTTAAAGATTTTCTGTAGTCTCTGAAAAAGACAGCAGAGGACAATCATATTCACAACATATTGCAAATCTTTTTGAATTTCTCCCCGTCTTTCTTTTCTCATCCTCCCACACTTGACACTTGCTTTCCTCAAGTTCTCTGCACCCCCATTCTAAACTCTCTCCAAACCTCCAAGTTTAGCGATTGTTTCTCCCCTTCCACCTCTGCACGGCTCAGTTCTTTATTATATAGCTTTCCAGAATGTTTTCTTTTACTCCATCACACAAGTATAGTGGTGAAGAATGACAGAAAGAAAGCTCCCAGGGTGCCGTGACCAGGAACACATTCCACAATGACTCAGTCCACAGCTCTCCCTGCCAGCCTGGACCAGTTTCTCATTTTCCCCCTGATTACTTCCTCTTCTGCCCATTGATACCAAGGGTCAAGGTCTGGGAAAAGCTCATGACTGAGCCTGACAGAGAAGAAAACATTTTGCTGGGATGCCAGATTCCCTGTGACTGATGTCACAGGGCAAAGGAGAAAACCGGATAGGCAGGTTCACAGAATGCTTTATCCCTGGTTTTTTTTTGTTGTTTGTTTGTTTTTTGTTTTTTAATTGGGCACTGCCCTATTCTCTGGTAGAGCATAAATTGCTTGCTGGGGGAAGTGCATTAATTACTAATAGTCTGCCAACATCAAGGTTTCCTTTCAATCTGAGGACAAGCCCGCTGATGGTTTTCTTATCATCATATTGGAATGATGAGGATAGGCATGGTGGCTCATACCTATAATCCCAGCACTTTAGGAGGCTGAGACAGGAGGTTTGAGACAGGAGGCTTGCTTAAGCCCAGAACTTTGAGGCCACCTGGTCTCTGCAAAAAAGTTTAAAATAAGCTGTGCACGGTGGCATGCACCTGTAGCCCTAGCTATTAGGGAGGCTAAGGCAGGAGGACTGCACTCCAACCTGGGTGACAGAACAAGACATCCTCTTTTTTTCTTTTTTTTTTGTGAGTTGGAGTCTCACTCTGTCACCCAGGCTGGAATGCAGTGGCATGCTCACAGCCACCACAGCCTCAGGTTGTTGGGCTCAGGTGGTCTTTCCACCTAAACCTTCCAAGTAGCTGGAACTACAGGCATGCACCACCATGCCCAGCTAAGGGCATCCTCTTTCTAAAAAAAAAAAAAAAAAGG